>NC_085863.1:32310944-32333444 GCF_034702125.1 Engraulis encrasicolus
TGCGCGAAAAATGCACAGATCTAGAAAGCCGTAGCAGGAGGCAAAACATACGGATCCTGAACATTAAGGAAGGCGAGGAGAAGGGTAAAAATGCCCGTGAGTTTATTGCAGAACTGCTCCAAACCGCCTTGTCACTGGATAACCCTCCACTCATTGATCGTGCTCACAGGTCCCTTAGGTCTACTGTACAGAATCCAAGAAATACCCAGGCGAATCAATATCCACGGGCATTCATAGTTAAACTGCACTACTTCCATGATTGCGAGTCCATCACGCGAAAAGCTGCCCAGGCGAGAGATGTTTACTACAAGGAGGAAAAGATCCTTATCTTCCCCGACCTGCCCCCTGCCATAGTGAAGCAGCGCGCCCGTTTCAGCAGAGCCAAGGATCTCCTGCGCGATCGTCAAGATGTCCGTTATGGTTTCCAATTCCCAGCTACCTTGCGGATCACTTACCAGAATAAAGAGCAACGATTCACGGACCCCGAGGAAGCAGCGGTGTATGCAGAAAGACTATTTGACACTGGTGGTAACGCTGGTGATGTGGCGTCGGCTGACAGCGCACATGACTGAGACGTCTTGGCAGGTTTTTTCTCCATTCTTCTTTCTACCCGTCTTCATCTTTCCATTATTTAAAATATCAAACGGATAGAAAATTCATGCTGAGGACATTTTACTACCCCACTTGATTTAATTTAAACATTTCAAAATGTTTTGCTTGTTTTCAATGTAGGCTAGTTGGAGCTCTTTTAGGTCACAGTAGCCTAGTTTCAGGACACACTAGGACGCCTACGATAACTTCTGTGCTAGGACATGGGTACAGGTGCACTCTCATATGTTATGTTTCTATTTCTTATTTTCATTTTTATCTAGCAATGTGTTTTGTGTTATGTGCACCATTGTTCACAGGTTACCTGGGTCTTTTGGGTTTGTTTGGGGTTTTTTGGGAGTTAATGGGGATGGGTTTAAGAGGAGATATAACAATAATAGGAAACTGTGTCTGCTTCTGTACATATAATACACTCAGAGGGGCATGGGAGAGAGAAATAAAGTCGGGTTTCATGTTGAAATGAGTAGGCCTACATCCCACGCCATCAGAAGCACAGATAAGGCAAGGGGACTTGTTTTCACATCCTGGAATGTAAAAGGTATGAACCATCCTATTAAGCGAGGCAAAGTTCTATCTCACCTGAAGTCATTGAACTCAGATATTATGTTTTTACAAGAGACACATCTTAAAAATGATGCACACTCCAGACTAAGGTCTAACTGGATAGGTCATATTTACCATTCTACTTTCTCATCCAAGGCTAGGGGAGCTGCTATACTTATACGAAAAGGTATTCATTTTAAGCATAAATCAACAATAGCTGACAGAGATGGAAGATATGTTATAGTGACTGGGGAGATTAATTCTACACCGGTGACTCTTGTTAACATTTATGGGCCAAACTTTGATAATCCTTCATTTTTTCAGAAGGTGTTCTCTTTGATCCCAGATTTATCACTCACTAGCTTAATTATTGGAGCTGACCTGAATTGTGCCATTGACCCATACTTGGACAGGTCCTCCACACAACGAGCTCCCCCATCTAAAACAAGGGATTTCTTAAAATCATACATTAATAATTCTAATATCTGTGATTTGTGGAGAATGTTTAACCCCTTTGGTAGAGATTATTCTTTTCACTCTTCAGTTCATAATGTTTACACAAGAATTGACTATTTCCTGGTTGACAAAAAACTTATTCCCTATATTCTTAGTACTAAATATCACAATATTTTAATTTCTGATCACAGCCCTGTCACATTTTGCATCGACCTAAATAATACTTCCTCACCCAACCCAACATGGAGACTTGACCCCCAGCTTTTGAGTGATCCCACATTTAAAGCCTACCTTAGCAGAGAAATAAAAACATTTTTTGACATTAATAATACACCAAATATTTCTCCTTCATTGCTGTGGGAAACGTTTAAAGCGTATTTGAGGGGGTGTGTAATATCATTTAAAGGGCAAAGAAATAAGCAAAATAAAATAATGTTGCAAGAAATAGAAAAAGAATTACACCAGCTTGATAATGAAAATGCTACTTCACCCTCTTCCAACACTCACAAAAAAATACTTAAACTTAGGTACAAATATAACCAGATTGTTTCACAAAGGCTGTCAACAAAGTTCATGTACATCAAACAGAGGTATTTTGAGTTTGGTGATAAGCCTCACAAGCTTCTGGCTAGACAGCTACGTAAAATAGAAAATGATAGGTCAATTCACAAGATTAAGTCTGACTCTGGAGTACCCCTGACCTTACCTAAAGATATTAATGATCGCTTTAAGCAATTTTACGAAAAGCTCTACTCAAGTAAAAATAATGAAGACCCTGTCTGCATTGAGGCATTTCTCAATAAATGTAACCTGCCAATTCTTACTCAGGAGGATCGTGATTTTCTTGGGGCAGATATAACAGTAGAGGAAATAAATAAAACTATTAAATCATTGAAAACTGGTAAAACTCCAGGTCCTGATGGGATACCTGCTGAAATATACAAAAACTTCAAAGAATTAACACCTTTCATGCACAATATGTTCACACAGTCTCAGGAGGAGGGACTTCTTCCCCCATCTCTCTACGACGCAATCATCACAGTCATTCCTAAGAAGGGCAAGGACCCTGAGGAAGTTGGTGGATACAGGCCCATATCTCTCATAAATGTGGATCAGAAAATCTTGGCAAAGACTCTAGCTAACCGACTCAACACACTCCTAGGTAAATTAATTGCAACAGATCAAACAGGTTTTGTCCCTGAGCGAAGTGCATTTTCTAACCTCCGCCGCCTCTTTAATATTCTTTACTCTTCTCACACATCAAAGACTGACCTGGTTGTCATGTCACTTGACGCAGAGAAGGCTTTTGACCAAGTCCAGTGGCCTTATCTCTTCGCTGTCTTAAAAAAGTTTGATATGGGTGATGCGTTCATTGCTTGGATAAAAACTCTTTATAAAAACCCCAAAGCACAAATTCTAACAAATAAAACTCTGTCATCCCCATTTCAGCTCCAGAGGGGCACTAGGCAAGGCTGCCCATTATCTCCCTTACTTTTTGCCCTTGTGATAGAACCCCTTGCAGAAACAATAAGGTCAGAAACAAATATACATGGATTTAATTGCAGAACCACCTCTCACAAAATATCATTGTTTGCAGATGATGTTCTCATCTATGCAACAAAGCCACTGTCAAGTATTCCAGTGATTTTACACATAATTGATAACTTTAGCAGCTTCTCAGGCTATAGAATAAATTGGGGGAAAAGTGAACTCATGCCAGTTGGGTTGATAGACCCTTCACAACTTTCACATCTACCATTTAAAATATCTAAGGACAAATTCATCTATCTTGGAATTGTTGTTACAAAATTGCCAAAAGCTTTGTTTGCAGCTAACTACCCTCCTTTATTGGAGAAATTAAAATCAAATATTCAGTTTTGGAGAACACTTCCCATCTCTTTAATTGGAAGGGTCAGTACAATTAAGATGATTTTTCTCCCCCAGTTACTATATTTGCTTCAAAACATTCCAGTCTTTCTGCCTAAAGCATTCTTTAAGCAACTTGACTCACTAATTATGCCCTTTATCTGGCATTACAAAAACCACAGGATCAGAAAAGCACACATTTGCAAACCACGATCTGAAGGAGGTCTGGCTCTTCCTTCTTTCCAACTTTACTACTGGGCCTGTAGCCTCAGGGTTATAGCTTTATTATTATTTAATAATGATAATGAGCATCAGGCGTGGATGGAACTTGAAAAAGACCAGTGCACTCCCTATGACCTAACATCAATAATACTCTCTCCAACTGTTCTTAAAAAGTCTTTCTACAGAAATAATTTCATTATTCACAGTACATTTAGGGTATGGAAGCAAATAAAAACTGCACTTAAGGCAAACTCATTATCCTTTTTACTCCCCATCTCAAATAACCCATCTTTTTTACCTTCAACGATGGACAATGGCTTTAAACATTGGAAGGATGTGGGCATAAAGCGCATTGGGAACCTCTATTTAAATGGGAAATTTGCAACCTTTACAGAAATCCAGGAGACATATGGTCTAAACAAGAATAACTTTTTTAGATTCCTGCAAATTAGAAACTATGTACAGACACACTCGGAGGACTTTGCAACAGCCAGCCCCTCCTGTCTAGATAAATGTCTTAGGCATAGCAAATCCATTTCATCCTTTTATTATAGCCTACAGAATCTTGACCTGCCTTCCACAAGCGCAATCAAGGAAGCCTGGGAGGAGGAGCTGGGGTTAGAGATATCTGATGGAGACTGGAAAACAAGCCTAGAAGAAATTCAACACTGTTCCATAAATGCAAGACATTGTCTTATCCAATTCAAGATATTACACAGACTTCACTACTCTAAGACAAAATTACACAAAATATTCCCTAATATTTCTCCAAATTGTGACAAATGTGGTTCTGGTGAAGGGTCACTAGCCCATTGCTTTGTTCTCTGTCCCAACCTACAAGGATACTGGCAGGGCATTTTTAAAGTGTTCACTGAAGTCACTCAAAAACCTCTTGAACCAGATGCTCTTCTTATACTCATGGGGTGGTCAGATCAGTCATATAAACTCACAACACATGAACAGCAATTTGTATCATATGGACTACTGACAGCTAAGAAGCTTATACTTACCTTTTGGAAGAAACAACAAGTTCCTTCCCTACAAGCATGGCTTAACGAGCTCACTAACACCCTACATCTTGAGGAAATTAGATTTTCCCTCAGAGATAGAACACGTAATTTTGAAAAAATCTGGGATCCCTTTGTCCATTATCTTGATGCTAATAGGCCAATACATGTAACCAACTAATACATGTAATAACTCTTAATCTACTCTCCCTTCTCTATAGCACTATTTCCTAGTGATATGCAAGTAGACAATCTCCTCTGTTTGTTGTTGGTATGTTGTGTTGTTATCTTAGGGTGGGGGGTGGGATTTTGTTTTTGTTTGTTTTGTATTTTTTGTGGATTATGTACGATGATATTGTCATTTAAGAACCATAACTGTACATAACATTCACTTGTTCCTGTATTGCATTGTTAAAAAAAAAAAAAAAACTTGGAGAACAATAATTCAACTTGTATATTGTAACTTGTGAATTAAGTCTCTAATAAAAAACCTCATCTGAAAAAAAAAAGATTGTAAATCCACAAAATGACATTATAATTGACCTTTTACCAGCCCATGCCATATCAGGGTGTGGCACTGCGGCATCCTATTTTGGTATTGGTAAAGGCTCTGTTATCAAGACCCTAAAAGCTGGATATCACTTGACATCAATTGGTAATGTGCTGGCACCATTCCAACAACTTTCCAGTGAGGCCACTAACTTTGTGTCGGCATGTTATGGTATTCCAGACAGTATCAGTGTCACGGTGTGCATTTTTGTAGTGCTTCATTAAGATGTGGTGTGTTGTTGTGTTGCATGTATTTTTATTTAGCATTTTGTAGTACTTCATTAAGGTGTGGTGTGTTGTTCTTAAGTTGCATGTGTTATCCTTTTGTTTACGTTTGCAGTGCATTACCATGAGTTCTGTTTGTTGTGATAACCTTTTGTTTTTGTGACTTAACTCTCAGCCGCTTCCTGAGACATTGACTAGCATTGGACAATGAACTGGCATGGCTGCGATCCCTCCATTTGTTTGCAGTGTTTATTAACGGTTGCTGTGTAATTGGTTTGTGGTGTGTACTAATTGCCAAGATCGGACAATGCCTAAGCCATACTCCATAATTGACTGACGGTTGGCTGGACTGAATGGGCAGCAGGTGGAGGTAGGCGTGTCTGCCCCTTTTTAACAGGTGTCTCAGCGGGATGAGGGTGCGCGACGAGCCAGAGGGAAGACGGCACCGCAGAGCGACCGGAGAGCAACGGTATCTGGTTGTGGTCCCCACTCGGAGAACACCGCTCTCAATTCAAGTTCTGGGTTGTAGTTCAGCTACACCCAGCTGAAGTAAGTACGCCTCTTGCATAGCTTGCGTGCTTACTTTCTGTTGGCTGTACCAGAAGCTGCTCTCTGCTGAGATCCTCTCTCTCTCTCTCTCTTCCCCCTCGGAGGCATCGTCCCAGCCAGCTCGACGCCAGGAGGAGGAGCCGCCGCCATCTGAAGGGACGGTAACCCGAGCATGCTCTGCTAAGCTAGCTGCTACGGGCTGTGATCGCTGTGCTGCTGCCGCTTCTGCTTCGCTTGCTGCTTACGCTGACTTCTTGCTGCTTACCTCTCGCTGTCGCTTCCTGCTCCGCTTGCTGCTTCTCGCTACCGCCGACTGCTCGCTTGCTTGCTTGCTGGGTGGGCTATACTTTCGCTGCTGCGCTCTGGTGGTAGGGCTTTGCTGATTATGGACTTTGCTATTGACTTGTTGCATGGACTGCCATTTTAAGACATTTTAAGTATCAGTGTTTTGAATTTGAAATAATAATAAATGTACAGAGACTTCATAAGAAACAGTTGTCTTGTCCTCTCACTATTCTCCACTACACCTGCAAAAAACTTGTCTGGTCACTGACCACTCAAAGAAAAACCAAAAAACCAAGGTGACATAATTTGGCGCTGCGAGCAGGGTGTGTGGACAGTAGTGAGTGGCAACAAACAAAACATTTTTAAGGGTGAAAAAAAAAAAAAAAAAAAATTGTATTTTTGTGCTTTATTTTTGTCTTTTCGGTAGCACAATGATGATGCCCGTTTTCGGTGGGGCCCCTTGGGTTCCAAAATTTGATGGTACTCCTCTAGGTTGTAAATATCCTGAATGGAAGCAACAAATTGCAGGTTTAATCACAGCTGCTGCATATAATGACAACCAAGCTGTTAGTCTTGTGTTGGGGGCTTTAGAGGGGGAGGCCAAATGGGAAATTTTGGTTTTGCCTGAAACTGAAAGGGACAAGGCTTCAAAGATTTTTGCAGTACTTTCTAATGTTTATGGGGATCAGGTACCTCTCTCTTTGTTGCGGTACAAGTTTTTTAGTTGTAGGCAGCAGGCAAACAAGATTCTGAGGACCTTTGCCCTACGACTACGAGAGCTGCACCGCCGGATTGAGAGAAGAAATGAGGACGAGGCCCCATCGGACTCAGCTGCGTGACCAACTGCTTCTTGGCCTGCGTGAAGGTAGCCTTTCTTGTGCTTTAAAAACGTATGTCCGCAGGAATGCAGAGGAATCGTTTGCCAGTGTTCTCGAGGAAGCCCTAAAGCTGGAGGAGGAGCACCAACAGACAGAAACTGGTGGAGCTGCTTGTGCCCTGATCGGTGAGTCAAACGCTACCCAGTCCCGCCCACATGATAAACATTGGAAACAGACCTTGAAAGAGGAGCTCCTTGGAGACCTCAAAACCCAGCTAAGAGAGATGACCCAAGAGTTGTGGCAAGAACGTCAACCCGTACCTGCACCTGCCCAAACACAGTTTAGACCAGACTTACGGGGAGGTAGGCCACAAGATGGGAGAAGGCGAGCCCAATCTCAATCCCAGGCTGCTTTCAATTGGGATGAAGAAGGTAGGCCCATTTGCTATCGCTGTCACCAAGTGGGACATATTGGCCGCAATTGCCGTAGTCACGCTGTATCCCAGTAGCCTTTAAACGAGTAAACCCTGCTGCTAAGGTCCAAGCAGCAGGGCTCACAAGGGAAACTGAGAAAACTAGGACCGATGTAGCATTCGTGGGCCAGTGTCCAAGCATTGATGTTGTAATAAATGGCGTCAAAATGAGAGGTCTGCTGGATACTGGTTCTCAAGTCACCCTAATGCAAGAACAGTTATTTAACCAACATTTTTCCACTCATGTCGGCCTAGAATCAGAGCCCACCTTCCTTACACTCAAAGCTGCAAATGGTCTTAACATCCCGTACATAGGATATGCAACAATGGATTTTGATGTCGAAGGCGTCCAAATACCAAAGCGTGGAATTGTAGTTGTGAAAACAGAAGGACTTACCAACCCTCTCATTATTGGCATGAATGTAATCTCTGCTTGTTGGAGTGCTATCTTTCAGAAAACAGGCCGGCCTCCTACCCATATGCACAAGGACCGTCAAACCCGCGAAGTCTGGAACAACGCCTTCACCGCCTGCCAACGGGCTGCTGCCACACAACATGGTGCCTTGATGGGGTATGTCTGGCCTGCCGCCAGAGGTGGAATCCGGCTACCAGCACGAAGTGAGATCGTTGTATGGGCACGTGCTCGAGGTAACCCAAATGGTGCCCCCTACTGTGGCCTAGTGGAAGGCCTGCCTGAGTCCAATTCTTTGGGGGTTGCCCGAGCCATAGTGCAAGTGACAAATGGGCGTTTCCCCATACGTCTGTGTAATTTTAACCCATTCGAAGTGTCTCTAGGGCGCTACCAGAAGTTGGGGCAGTTGTTCCGGATGGAGGAAACGGAGATCCATGGACAACGTGACTTGTCTCTCGCTACCCATCAGGAAGGAGTTGTGGAGGTAGGAGTGGTGGATGCAACGGATGGCGACCTGCCCATGCCTTCCCCAGACCCTTGTGCAGACCGGGAGGATCTCACCACTCAACAGAAAGGTGAGCTCCAGACCTTGCTGGCTAAGTGGGGTAGGATCTTTGCAAAAGGGGATGAAGATTTTGGGCGAACTGACATTGTACAACACCAAATTCCAACTGGTGAGGCAGCACCAATCAGGCAACGATTTCGGCCCTTACCCCCTACAATGTATAAAGAAATGCGGTCCCTGTTGGCAGATATGCTGGAGAAAGACATCATTCGTGAGAGCTCAAGCCCATGGGCTGCCCCAATAGTGATGGTGCGTAAAAAGAGTGGCGAATGGCGCTTTTGTGTAGACTTTCGCAAGTTAAACGCTGTTACGCACAAAGATGCTTTTCCCTTGCCCAGAATCGAGGAGACCCTGACCTCACTAGCCAAAGCTGAATGGTTCTCCACGCTCGACCTGGCCAGTGGATATTGGCAGGTCGAGGTCCATCCTGCTGATCGTGAAAAGACTGCCTTTGCTACGCCCCTTGGCCTCTATGAATTCAACCGTATGCCGTTTGGCTTATGTAATGCGCCTGCCACTTTTCAGCGATTAATGCAGCGCTGCTTGAGTGGCTTGACAGTGGAATCGGTATTAGTTTACCTTGACGATATCATAATTTACTCTGCCAACTTCACAGACCACCTTAAGCACCTCAACGCAGTCTTCCACCGCCTCTGGAAACATGGTCTGAAATTGCGGGTTGATAAATGCTCCTTCCTGCAGCCCGAGGTAGGCTTCCTAGGCCACATTGTCACCCGCCGTGGGGTAAAACCTGACCCCGCCAAGATTGAGGCCGTGCAAAATTGGCCAGTACCCACCACCATCAAAGACATCCGAGCCTTCCTTGGCCTAGCAGGCTATTATAGACGCTTTGTAGCTGGATTCGCAAAGATTGCACGTCCACTCAATGCACTACTCACTGGCGTTGCGACAGACAAAAAGGCAGGGTCACGGCAGATCATTTGGACTGATGGGTGTCAAAATGCATTTCAAACATTGAAGACTGTTCTGGTCGAGGCACCAGTGTTGGCGTATGCTGACTTCACGCTCCCATTCAGACTGTACACTGATGCCAGCAACCACGGACTGGTGCCAGTGCTGGCGCAGGTGCAGGACGGGGTGGAGCGTGTGGTGGCCTACGCAAGCCGCAGCCTACACCCCACAGAGCGGAACGATGCAAACTATAGTTCATTCAAATTGGAGCTATTGGCCTTAAAATGGGCCATCACTGAGAAATTCAGAGACTATCTTATGGGCTCCAAATGTATAGTTTTCACCGATAATAACCCTGTGGCACATTTGCAGACAGCCAGACTCGGAGCAACAGAACAGCGGTGGGTTGCGCAGCTCGCCTCCTATGACTTTGAGGTGAAGTACCGGTCTGGCCGAGAGAACGGCAACGCAGACAGCTTGTCTAGAGTTTCAGCACCATCCACATGCGCCCCTCTAGCCCGAGTCTGTATGCTATCTGCCACGCTCCCCCCGACCACGGATGCCACAGTTAACCAGATAAGCAGTGACTGGAAAACCGACCAACAAGCGGATGCTGACCTCCGTACCATAGCTAGGTATGTGACATCCAGGACCAGGCCAAGGTCGGCTGAGTGGAAGGGCCTCCCTGGTGCAGTCAAACGCCTGCTAAACCAAGCTGAGCGTCTGAGCATGCGCGATGGAGTCCTGTGCCGCCAGCTCACCCACCCAAAGACTCGTGACTGCGTATTCCAGATTGTCTGCCCAGCAGTGTCATGAGCACTCTCTCTCCCTGGTAGCAACCTTAATTGCATTCAATTCTCTGCCACTCTGCTCACTCTCTCCCTACTCTGCCTAACGAGCTCCACCTGGCTCCGCCCTGCTCTGCTCTTGTTACCTGGCCAGCTGCACTGCATTTCCCACTCACCATCCTCACCTTGCCTCACTCTGTTCTAATTACTCTGCCAGCTGCACTGCATTTCCCCACTAACCTCTCCCAGTATATCAAGCCCTGTTTTTCAGCCAAGCCCTGTCAGATCGTCTTCAAACCTGGACCTGTAACCTGCCTGTCTACGCTCTGACTCCTGTCTGATTCCGATCCTCTTGACTGCCTCCCTGTTCTACTGCCCCGACTATCCCGACCTGCCTTCTGGACCTCGACTACTCTCTGATCTTCAGCCCCTCCGGTAACTCGATTCTGCCTTCTGTCTCTCACCACGATTATTGCCTAGCCCTGGTCTGTACTTCTGCCTGCTGTTCATATTGCTGTTGTGTGTGTGTTCCCCCAGTTCTCCGACCACCAGATGAGCAAGCCCAGACGCTTCACCACCCTCAGCCCGACACGCCGCTCGACCACTGGGGGACACACACACTAGGCACTTTGGACTGGAAACCCCCGGACACTTGGTGACCCCCGGAGCCCCAGGTAACCCACAGGACCCTGAAAAACCCCAGAGCCCCAAGCACCCCTGGAACCCCTGACACCCCTGGCACTCCTAGCACCCCTGGAACCGGAACATCCCAAGACCTCACGATCATCTCACTCCTCTTCCCCCCTGAAACCTTTAATAAAGAACTCTGAATTTGAACTTGCGCTCTTGGGTCCTCTTCTGTCCGTGACAGAACGATCTGACCATCATGGACCCAGCGCACTCCCTGACCACGATGGAAGAAGAGCCAGAGATGACTGCCCTACAGCGACTGGAACGCTCTGAGGGAGACATAAATCGGATGGCTGGCGACATCGCTTCCCTTCTCCAGCTAGGCAACCAACAACAACAGCAATTCAACCAGCAGCAACAACAGATCCAGCAGCAACAGCAACAGCTTCAGCAGCAGCAGCAACAGTTTCAGCTACAACAGCAACAGTTCCAACTGCAGCAACAACAGCTAGCCCAAGCCCTGCAACTACTCTCAAACCCGGCTACTCCACCTGCACCCCCCCCTGGTCCTTCTGTTCCTGTACCACCGACACTCCTTCATCCCTCCGCTGGAGGTCCCAATGCTGCAGGCCCGGCAGTGCTGCCACCAGATCCCCACACTCCTGAACCAAGGATTGGGAACCCGGAACGTTTTGATGGCAACCAGAAGCAAGTAAGACCATTCTTGAGCAGCTGCCGAATCCAGTTTGCACTACAGCCCAGGACTTTCTCAACAGAGGGAGCCAAGGTGGGGTATGTCATCACACATCTCACCGGTCGAGCTCGGTTGTGGGGAACGGCGGAATTCGACCGGCAAACCCCAGCCTGTGCCTCCTTCAGTGCCTTTGAGGAGGAGATGTTAAAGGTCTTTGACCTAGGCTCGCCAACAGCCGAAGCGTCACAAGCTCTGCTCACCATCCGTCAGGGCAATCGGACAGTGGCAGACTTCTCCATTGACTTTCGTACCCTGGCCAGTCAAAGCTCGTTTAACCCAGAGGCACTGGTGCAAGCCTTCCTCCATAGCCTGGCGGACTATATCAAAGACGCGCTTGTTTCCCATGACCCGCCCTCAACGCTTGATGCCGCCATTGACCTTGCCGTCCGCATTGACCGCCGTATACAGACCCGGGGGAGGGAGAAGGGCCGTCTCAGTCAACCTGCCATCCGCACTCAGGTCGATACCGCCTCTGTCCAGCCCCTGCCTGTCAAGTCCCAAAGCCAACTCAATCAGCCTGAGCCCATGGAGATTGGCCGTGCCTCTCTGACTCCCGAGGAGCGTCGGCGCCGTCTAAGCTCCAACCTTTGCCTCTACTGTGGTGGTGAAAATCACCGTGTCGCCACTTGTCCGGGAAAAGCCGCAGCTCACCAGGTGTAGGGGAGATCCGGGTGAGCTCAACAAATCTTCAGTCTCCCTCCATCCGAAAAACCCTGCTTCATCTCCGCCTTCAGCTTTCTGACAAGACTCATACATTGGCCGCCCTTGTGGATTCCGGAGCCGAAGCAAACATCATGGACCCTGAGCTTGCACGGCAACTGGGCGTGAACCATCATCAACTGACACAACCCATTCCTGCACGAGCCCTGGATGGGCATCATCTTGGCACTGTCACTCATATCTCCACCCCTGTGACAATCCTGCTGTCAGGAAACCACCAGGAGTCCATCCAGTTTCACCTCCTACACTCACCTGGCCAACCACTCATTCTTGGATACCCGTGGCTCCGTCAGCACAACCCCCACATCGACTGGGAGACAGGAACAGTCCGTGAGTGGGGAAGGAGTTGTCACCAGACCTGTTTAAGGGGGGCCACCCTGCCCGTTCACCGGGAAAGACCTAGCGCTACCCCCGACATATCCAATGTTCCGGCCTGTTACCACAGCCTGAAAGAGGTGTTCAACAAATCCAAGGCGACATCTCTACCCCCACACAGACCCTATGACTGCGCGATTGATCTCCTGCCTGGCACAGCACCTCCCAAGGGTCGTCTGT
Organism: Engraulis encrasicolus; assembly: GCF_034702125.1. Taxonomy (NCBI): domain Eukaryota; kingdom Metazoa; phylum Chordata; class Actinopteri; order Clupeiformes; family Engraulidae; genus Engraulis; species Engraulis encrasicolus. Next base: position 32,323,882 of record NC_085863.1, read on the forward strand.
ATTCACTGTCAGCCCCGGAAAGAAAGGCCATGGAGGACTACATTAATGACTCTCTTGCCGCCGGGATAATTAGACCGTCATCTTCCCCCGCAGGAGCGGGATTCTTCTTTGTCGGCAAGAAGGACGGTTCTCTTCGTCCATGCATAGATTACCGGGGTCTGAACGACATCACGGTTAAGAATCGCTACCCACTGCCCTTACTTTCGTCTGCCTTCGAACTGCTGCAGGGAGCCACTGTATTCACAAAGCTGGACCTTCGCAATGCCTACCATCTGGTGCGGATGAGGGAGGGAGACGAATGGAAGACAGCGTTCAACACACCAACCGGCCACTATGAATATTTCGTCATGCCCTTCGGCCTCACCAATGCCCCAGCAGTTTTTCAAGCCCTAGTGAATGATATCCTCAGGGACATGCTAAATACGTTCGTATTTGTGTACCTTGACGATATTTTAATATTCTCAAAGACTCTGTCAGAACACACGCACCACGTCCAGTTGGTCCTGCGCCGCCTGCTGGAGAACTCTCTTTTCGTGAAGGCAGAGAAGTGCGAGTTCCATGCCAAAACCGTTTCATTCCTGGGGTATGTGGTGACCGAGGGCAGCATTCAGATGGATCTCACGAAGGTGTCGGCTGTCACTTCCTGGCCAGTTCCTGAGTCTCGGAAAAAGTTGCAACAGTTCCTGGGCTTTGCCAACTTTTATAGGAGATTCATCAGAAACTATAGCACAGTGGCTGCACCCCTCACTGCGCTAACCAGCACTAAACAACCGTACCAATGGACATCAGCTGCTGATAAGGCCTTCAATATCCTCAAGACATGTTTCACTTCTGCTCCCATCCTCCAGATGCCAGATGCAGCAAGGCAGTTTGTGGTGGAGGTAGATGCTTCGGACGTGGGAGTGGGTGCAGTGCTTTCTCAAAGAGCAGCTGAGGATGGCAAGATGCACCCCTGTGCCTTCTACTCCCGTCGGCTAACCCCTGCCGAATGCAACTACGACATTGGGAACCGCGAGCTGTTGGCTGTCAAGCTCGCCCTTGAAGAATGGCGGCACTGGTTAGAGGGGTCAAAGGAACCATTCGTAGTGTGGACAGACCACAAAAACCTGGAGTATATCCAAACAGCCAGGAGGCTGAACTCCCGTCAACAGCGGTGGTCTCTGTTCTTTACGCGCTTCAATTTCACGCTCTCCTACCGCCCGGGATCTCGCAACATCAAACCTGATGCTCTTTCCCGGATGTTTCAGAAGGACGAGACCACCGCCATGACAGCCCCCATTCTTCCCAGCCACTTTGTCGTAGCGGCCCTCACCTGGGAGATCGAGAAGCAGGTCATGGAGGCTCTTCGGGACCAGCCAGGCCCAAGCACCAGCGCCCCCAACCGTCTGTTTGTTCCAGCAAATCTCAGGTCACCTGTGATTCAGTGGGGGCACGAATCCCGTCTGGCCTGTCATCCCGGCATCACTCGCACCCTTCATCTGGTCCGCCAGCGGTTCTGGTGGCGGCGGATGAGACGGGATGTCCGAGAATTCATCCAAGCTTGTCCCACTTGTAACCGAAACAAGACCTCCAACCAGCCTCCTGCTGGGTTGCTGCAACCCCTACTCATACCCAAGAGGCCCTGGTCCCACGTTTCGCTGGACTTTGTTACGGGCCTTCCGCCCTCTGACGGACACACAGTCATCCTTACCATTGTTGACCGCTTTAGTAAGATGACCCACTTCGTGCCCCTTCCCAAACTACCCTCTGCTAAGGAGACCGCCCAGGTGGTCCTGGAACATGTGTTTCGTATCCATGGCCTACCCCAGGATATAGTGTCAGACCGGGGCCCGCAATTCTCAGCAACCTTTTGGAAGGAGTTCTGTCATCTCCTTGGGGCCACCGCCAGCCTATCGTCTGGATTCCACCCGCAGTCAAACGGCCAGACTGAACGCATGAACCAGGAGCTGGAGAAGGCACTGAGGTGTGTGGCCTCCCAAAATCCCCGGGCCTGGGCTCAACACCTGCTCTGGGTGGAATATGCCCATAATTCACTCACCAGTTCCTCCACCGGGCTCTCCCCCTTTCAGTGTGTCTACGGGTATCAACCTCCACTGTTTGCCAGCCAGGAAGCGGATGCCACCTGTCCGTCTGCTCTTGCGTATGCCCGCCGCTGCCGCCGCACTTGGGCCCAGGCTCGCACTGTGCTCCTGAAGTCTGGAACCAGCTACGCCGTCGGTGCCAACCGACGGAGGACCCCAGCACCTACTTACCGGGTTGGTCAGAAGGTCTGGCTGTCTGCCCGGGATCTGCCGCTGCGGGTTGAATCACGAAAGCTGGCCCCTCGCTTCATTGGTCCTTTTCCTGTGCAGAAAGTCATCAGTCCAACGGCGGTCCGACTTCAGTTGCCCGCTTCCACACGTCTCCAAGGTCAAGCCGGTCCATGAAAGTCCCCTGGTCCCTGCAGCTCCGGCGCCACCTCCTCCGCGCCTCGTAGATGGCGGTCCTGTCTTCACCGTCCGGCGGCTGCTCCGCTCTAGGCGAAGGGGTAGGGGTCTCCAGTACCTCGTTGACTGGGAGGGATATGGTCCAGAGGAGAGGACCTGGATCCCGGCCAGGAGGATAGTGGACCGGACCCTCATCACTGACTTCCACCGACTACATCCTGATCAGCCTGCAATCCGTAGGGGCCGTCCAAGAGGGGTCCCTAGCCGTCCTGCCCGCCCTGCTTCCTGTCCTGTGCCTGACCCTGCTCCTGTCTCAGTGCCTGTCCTGTCTCCCGGCCGTGGCCCTCCAGCTCCTTCTGAGGATGGGGATATTCACTCAGACCGCTCGGAGGAGTTCTGACCCGCCGCCTGCTCCCCTCCACCCTCCCGGCATGGTGTTATTCTTGGGACTTCTGGGGCCGTCCCTTGGAGGGGGGGTCCTGTCATGAGCACTCTCTCTCCCTGGTAGCAACCTTAATTGCATTCAATTCTCTGCCACTCTGCTCACTCTCTCCCTACTCTGCCTAACGAGCTCCACCTGGCTCCGCCCTGCTCTGCTCTTGTTACCTGGCCAGCTGCACTGCATTTCCCACTCACCATCCTCACCTTGCCTCACTCTGTTCTAATTACTCTGCCAGCTGCACTGCATTTCCCCACTAACCTCTCCCAGTATATCAAGCCCTGTTTTTCAGCCAAGCCCTGTCAGATCGTCTTCAAACCTGGACCTGTAACCTGCCTGTCTACGCTCTGACTCCTGTCTGATTCCGATCCTCTTGACTGCCTCCCTGTTCTACTGCCCCGACTATCCCGACCTGCCTTCTGGACCTCGACTACTCTCTGATCTTCAGCCCCTCCGGTAACTCGATTCTGCCTTCTGTCTCTCACCACGATTATTGCCTAGCCCTGGTCTGTACTTCTGCCTGCTGTTCATATTGCTGTTGTGTGTGTGTTCCCCCAGTTCTCCGACCACCAGATGAGCAAGCCCAGACGCTTCACCACCCTCAGCCCGACACGCCGCTCGACCACTGGGGGACACACACACTAGGCACTTTGGACTGGAAACCCCCGGACACTTGGTGACCCCCGGAGCCCCAGGTAACCCACAGGACCCTGAAAAACCCCAGAGCCCCAAGCACCCCTGGAACCCCTGACACCCCTGGCACTCCTAGCACCCCTGGAACCGGAACCTCCCAAGACCTCACGATCATCTCACTCCTCTTCCCCCCTGAAACCTTGAATAAAGAACTCTGAATTTGAACTTGCGCTCTTGGGTCCTCTTCTGTCCGTGACAAGCAGCCCAGAAGAAAGAAGTGTGGAAGAAATATCATGAGGCTGCTGGACATGCAGGAGTGGAAAGAACGGTTGCCAGTATGCAGAGAAACTTCCTCTGGGTCAACATGGAGTCAGAGGTACGTGAAATGCAGCAAAATTGTATGACCTGGCCTTAAGGACAAAGCGACCGCAAAGGCCCCTCTCCACCCGATTAGCGTCTCTTTCCCCCTAGAGATAGTGGCCATGGACTTTTTGTCACTCGGCCGGCCCCAAGACCCATACCCTAACATCTTAGTCATGACCGACCTCTTTACCCGTTATGCCTGGGCCGTACCCACTCGTGATCAGACAGCAGTGACAACAGCACGAGCTTTATGGTCATCTGTGATAATGCCGTTTGGCTGCCCCATGAGACTGCATTCAGACCAAGGGCCTAACTTTGAATCTGCTGTCATGTACCAACTGTGTGAACTCTATGCTGTCTCCAAAAGTAGGACCACACCCTACCACCCAGCGGGGAATGGTATGGTGGAGAGGATGAATCAAACCCTCTTGAAAATGCTACGCACCTTGACTGAAGAGAAACAGAGCCGTTGGCACCAGCACCTGCCGGAACTGCTCCAGGTCTACAACAACACTCCACATGGATCAACTGGATTCGCCCCTGCCTATCTTATGTTCGGCCGACACCTCCGCCTGCCAGTGGATGCCTCCTTGGGAGTACACCAACAACAACAAAGGTACGATTGGGGGGACTGGGTTGCGAACCACCACCAGAGACTGTCCTATGCCTATCAGTTGGCCAAACAGAGCGCTACCCTCACAGCGGCACAACAGAAACTGCGCTATGACCAACAAGCAAAAGCAACCCCCCTGTTGATCGGCGAGAGAGTCTGGCGCCAGAACCATAGGCATGAACATGGAAAGCTCGGAGGCAAATGGAACCCTGAACCGTATGTTATCATAGAGCATGTGGGTAACACTGGGTTGATTTGCAAAATTAGACCAGAGAAGGGTGGGAAGGAAAAAACTCTACATAGAAATTCCTTGAAGCCTTGTCTAACTGTTGTTGACGATAACCCTGTATGTGTAGACAAACCTGCTGTATCAGAAAGTGAACAACCAGATCCGCCCATTTATGGGTTCTGGGTACCTGCCCCTGATGTACCTGTGGATCAGGAGCCCCAAACGGCCCGCCGGACTGCCAGGGAGAATTCGGGCCGCCCACCAGAGCGCTATAGTCCGTGAGTTCTACTCCATGACTTTCCATTGCTTGTCAGGGACTGCCAAGGTTAAAGCCTGGGGGGGTGTCACAGTGTGCATTTTTGTAGTGCTTCATTAAGATGTGGTGTGTTGTTGTGTTGCATGTATTTTATTTAGCATTTTGTAGTACTTCATTAAGGTGTGGTGTGGTGTTCTTAAGTTGCATGTGTTATCCTTTTGTTTACGTTTGCAGTGCATTACCATGAGTTCTGTTTGTTGTGATAACCTTTTGTTTTTGTGACTTAACTCTCAGCCGCTTCCTGAGACATTGACTAGCATTGGACAATGAACTGGCATGGCTGCGATCCCTCCATTTGTTTGCAGTGTTTATTAACGGTTGCTGTGTAATTGGTTTGTGGTGTGTACTAATTGCCAAGATCGGACAATGCCTAAGCCATACTCCATAATTGACTGACGGTTGGCTGGACTGAATGGGCAGCAGGTGGAGGTAGGCGTGTCTGCCCCTTTTTAACAGGTGTCTCAGCGGGATGAGGGTGCGCGACGAGCCAGAGGGAAGACGGCACCGCAGAGCGACCGGAGAGCAACGGTATCTGGTTGTGGTCCCCACTCGGAGAACACCGCTCTCAATTCAAGTTCTGGGTTGTAGTTCAGCTACACCCAGCTGAAGTAAGTACGCCTCTTGCATAGCTTGCGTGCTTACTTTCTGTTGGCTGTACCAGAAGCTGCTCTCTGCTGAGATCCTCTCTCTCTCTCTCTCTTCCCCCTCGGAGGCATCGTCCCAGCCAGCTCGACGCCAGGAGGAGGAGCCGCCGCCATCTGAAGGGACGGTAACCCGAGCATGCTCTGCTAAGCTAGCTGCTACGGGCTGTGATCGCTGTGCTGCTGCCGCTTCTGCTTCGCTTGCTGCTACCGCTGACTTCTTGCTGCTTACCTCTCGCTGTCGCTTCCTGCTCCGCTTGCTGCTTCTCGCTACCGCCGACTGCTCGCTTGCTTGCTTGCTGGGTGGGCTATACTTTCGCTGCTGCGCTCTGGTGGTAGGGCTTTGCTGATTATGGACTTTGCTATTGACTTGTTGCATGGACTGCCATTTTAAGACATTTTAAGTATCAGTGTTTTGAATTTGAAATAATAATAAATGTACAGAGACTTCATAAGAAACAGTTGTTTTGTCCTCTCACTGTTCTCCACTACACCTGCAAACTTGTCTGGTCACTGACAAACTCAAAGAAAAACCAAAAAACCAAGGTGACAGCAGCATGTCACATACAAGGTTGGTGGTATGGGGAAAAAGAATGGGAAAGGTCATTTATCTTCACCTAACCTGGCTGCTCTTCCACCAACAACAGAGGCATTTCTTGAGAATGTGAAAAGGGCTCATTTTCAAGCAATATTGTGGAGGACATTGGTTCACACTCCACCTGAACTATCTCCTGAAGCATTTGGATGGAAGAAAGACCCATGCAACAAAGCACTGATACCAATAAGTGTTCCAGAAAATGTCAAAGTGGCACCAGACTACATTTTACAGATGATCAGATGTGGTTGCAATTCTAAGAAATTTAGCTGTGCTGTAAACAGTGTGCCTTGCACCATTTTATGTGCATGTTTTCGGCTGGGATGCTGCCGAACCAATGTTGTGTGAGCTTTACTGTGTGTGTGTGTGTGTGTGTGTGTGTGTGTGTGTGTGTGTGTGTGTGTGTAGTGTATATAATGTAGGCTATAGGTGTTTTAGGTGTTAAGGACTCTGTATGTTGTATAGGTGTAGAGAGGTAGCCTAGAAATCTAGACGCCCCTAGCGACCGCAAATTGAATTTGCTCCCGGGGGCAGTCTAGCGGACCCCGGTCGTTTTGCGAGGCTGAAAGTTATCCGATGACAGGGCCAATCAAATCGCGAGGGGGGCCAGGCTACCTAGTAAACAGGAACTTTCCAAGAAGAAGCATGGTGTCCGTCCGTGCTACGTACAGCACGAAAGTCAAGTGTTTACTTAATTTAAAAAGCCTGGATGATAATACATTTCGTGGCTGACATGGTTTGATGTAATAATACACCATGAACTTATCGGACACAAATAGATCTCAACACATTACCATTTGATCATTCGATGTTTTAAACTAGCTCGGTAAGCTAAGTTGAGCATTTTACAGAACCAGATAGTCACACGCTATTATCAGACCACTACTGTAGGTGTAGAATGAAATTGCGGCCCCAATTTCTAATAAGACACATGCCATTAAAAACGAGACATTTGGGAGCTTTGAAAGTCTTTGAGTAGCTTACTAAATAGATGGGATCGATAGTCTGGCTAGTGGGAGCGAGCTGACCGGGGAGCGTCCTGCGTTGGGAGCGACAATCAGGGAAAGTTATGGGTATACAGCTAGCCAGCTAACACCGAACATGCCATGTTGACAACAATCATAAATATAACCATTTAACAAGCCCCAAATTGCTCGACATTTCGCTGATTGATCAAAGAGGGCCATGTGGTTGAAAACGAGGCATTTTTGAACTGTATAAGTGAAAACACGATTTATTAGGAAACTTGTTTGTGGCTGTGGTCATCACACGCTTTCACTGCTACGACGGCTGGAAGTTGCCGCTTCACCTACAAAGAGGCCCTCGCTAGTGGCTAGCTAACCTGTCGTCAATAACAGAGCTAGGTATCCAGCCTTGTATTATATGCCTGCCCCAAATTCTAATAAGATCCATGTCATTAAAAACGAGACATTTGGGAGCTTTGAAAGTCTGTAAGTCGCTTACTAAATAGATGGGAATGACACCTAGTCTACCGAGCTAGCGGCTAGCCATGTATTAGTTATGGTAATACAGCTAGCTAGCTAACACCGAACATGCCATGTTGACAAAAATCATAAATATAACTATTTAACAAGCCCCACATTGCTCGACATTTCGCTGATTGATCAAGGAGGGCCATGTGGTTGGAAACGATGCATTTTTGAACTGTATAAGTGAAAACACGATTTATTAGGAAACTTGTTTGTGGCTGTGGTCATCACACAAATTCACTGCTACGACGGCTCGAAGTTGCCGCTGCACCTACAAAGGGGCGTGTCGCGTGTACGTTGTGAAAGACAGCTGTGACGTTACACAGAAGTGTGTGGGGATTGGTTGTCCCACCATCCTATTGCGTGACGTTGAGTGCTGAAGCAACCGTTTATCCCGCCTACTTTGCCGCCCAGCCCTCCTAGACCCTGGTACAGCTTTTTGCTGTACGGGTCTGGCTGCGCTAGGCTGGTAGACAGGTCTTTCTGTGCGAATTTAAATGCATGTACTGTACATGTCTTATTTGATGGCTTTATGAACTTTTAAGTGATCATTTAATACCACTCTGATTTTCGAAAAGGGTGCCAAAACTTTCTTATGGCACTGTATGTCATTTCTTTACTCATCTTTTGGAACAGCCAACGACTGCTCACCAGTTACCCCCACACTCTGTTGTTGTTTTTTTTTTTTTGGGGGGGGGGGGGGGGTTCTTTTATGTTGGCTATTTGTGGTAGGCTACCTACCGGCGATGTTGTCATGTATGTTGTCATGATGTGATGTTATGCAGGATCTCATAATGCACAATCCGTTCCATACTTTACAGTCTTATTCTACACAATGTTGTGAATGTTTTTACTGAGGCATTTGTTGATTTGTCATTCATGACCTGATTTGAAGCTGGCATTTTCAGGTGGTCAGATTCATTGCATCAAAATATATGCAAATTAGTGCATATTTAATTAGATAATAGCCTAATTACCATATTTAAACATAAAATATAGAAAACTTGAAATACATTTTTTCTCCAATTCATACGAGTAATCATCTGATAAAGTTTCATATTGATATCTGCAAGTTAAAAAAAATACCCTATTCATCTACAGTGTCTCGCCTTATTTGTGGGATTGCTGTTATGAAAGGGTTAATTATTACCCCATATTGGCTTTGTTTCAATAAGGGCAGTGTTAAGGCAGTCCAATGTGAATGTTTTTCAGGTAATATAAGCAATTTGGTACATTTTGTAACATTATTCACAGTAATATTAGGTGTCTTTGGTTTTTTTGTCATAATTTGCATTTATGGGACAATAAAGGCTCAAAATCTGGAAATGCTCAAGGGATATCACCGGGCATCGTCTGAAATCTTGAAGACTTGCCTAAAATCTATCAGATAAAGCAAAAAAAAAAACTTTATCAAAGAAATCTGGGTTCAACCCCACGGCTCCCGGACTATATTTGGCCTGAACGCATAAGGGTGATTCTACGTTTCCAGTGCGCTTTTAGGTCCATGGACTTTATTTGCCAATTCCACTAACTATTAACTGCATCCAATGGTGTTTTGGACATTAGCACACATTTATCTTTCATATAATACAGAAAGTGAAGACATGACATTATTATCCTCTGCAATATTTAATACTGATTTTTGGACGTTTTCATGTCGTCCCTGTTTTCCAAATGTCATATTCAGTCTTCATATTAGCATGTAAAAAATCTTGTTTTGTCCAAGATCATTGCAAATGTTGATTCACATCACGATATGACAAAATTGTTAAAAGGACTATTTTGCTTTCCATTATGGATTAAATTGGCCATTTTGTG
>NC_085863.1:32338444-32345944 GCF_034702125.1 Engraulis encrasicolus
ACAAAGTGGTGGGCTCCATGACTAATTCCTAAAGAAGCCGAGGGGCAAAGATCTTGTGCATTCATTACTATTTAATAATAAAGTACTGCTTGGCCTCACGCTCACCTGATATAGAAGTCTGTGCAGACAATCGGGACAATATTGAATACTGATGAATACTGACGTCCTGCCATTGTTCAAGGTACTTTATGGAAATCAAATGGGTTTTGTAGACCTGCAGACAGCAATATGTTTATTAGACTTGTGAAACACCAAGAACTAGAAACAGTCTGAGGACAAACAGTGACTCACACATTTTTGCAAGGAGCTAAGTGAGTTAAGTTTGGATTGAGAAAGATGCTGAAGCTATCAAAGCCTAAGACAGCAATATGCCTCGCTCTTTACTATTCAGCCTAGGCTTGCTTGGTAAACCGCAGCAGACACGAGTCGCTTTGACAAAACAATAGGTCTTGAGAGACAGTTCATTAAGGCTCCCTGTGATATATGTTTGCCTTTAAGTGTGACTATATGTTCATCACGTTCTGCATATAGGGCTACATACGATCCCTAAATACGACCCCTACTACATACGATCCCTCACGGGGAAAAAGTCCATCTCAACATTTTGCAGCATCATCTCTGAAAGGTAAAGCTGCGGCCTAAAGATTAGTAAGTGGTTATTGAGCATTAGCTAAGTGTAATGTAATGTAATGTAATGTAATGTAATGTAATGTAATGTAAAACACATGATCCATCAAGGCTAGAAATTCCTTGTTCTGGAATTTTACAGCATGATGAAACATACAGTATGCATACCTGCACTCCCAGATAGTGGTGTGATGTAATGTGCATGCCATATAACCAACTGCACACAAACTGACATTTGTTTATTTCAGTGTAATGTTTCATGTTTATTTCAATATCAGTTGTAACCCCAATCACAAACACTGTATGCACAAGCAAATTTACAGGCATGATACAGATCTGGCTACCCTCCCTTATCATGTGATAAACTCTAAGCCAAAGTAAATAAGATGTGTGTGTAGGTGTACAGTATGCGCATGTTTATGGACCACATCAATCCACACAGCTGAGCTATTAATATATCCATGCATTACTCTGAATGATCGTTGTGATGCTAACACCTTTAAAGGGACACTGTGCAGGAAATGGCCAAAGAAGGTACTGCAACTATGCTGCTCATTAAACTGGGCTGCCTATTGCCAAATTTGATCTTTACATGGAAGATTACTAAGTAATAAACAAATATTTTCTAGTATGGTCCAAGTACAGTCATTTTTGCAGCTAAAAATGGCTAATGGCGGATCATGGAGAAGATCCCCCTTTTCATGTATGAAAAGTGCAATTTTTCCAGTCATAATGAATACTTAGAATTTGATGCTGGTGGTAAGTATTCATGAAAAAGGTAACATTAGTAAATGGGCAGCATGAATTCTGGAAATAAACAACAAAAACATCTCACACAGTGTCCCTTTAAGGGGCCTATCAATCATAACACACTGCTAGCAGTAACATAGCCTTATCGAGCAATGGCTGCCCATGCATGATGCAGACACCATTAAGCGACCTAGCAATCACAGCATGCTGCTAGCAGTAGCGTGGCGTTAGCGATCAATGGCTGTGTCCATGCCCCAAGGCGTCAGCTGGGGACAGACACTCGTAAAATGCCACCTGTCTGGGAGTGCGTCCAACCTGTGTTGATATTCCATGCCCATCTCCATGTATTTATCTTGCAGTATTTTTTCCCCTTAAGGGCCGTACACACACGTCGCTGCTATTTACTCGCTACTTGCTCACTCGCCTACTTGCCACTCGCTCTGGGTGATTTTGTTTACTGGTTGTCATGGTTCCCGCTGTCCGCGCCAATAACGTCCGTACGAAACAAAATGTAGGCCTACGCTGTTTAACGTTGATCTTGTGCTGTGCACAACCATGCATATGAGCCTTTGATGGTGTACACTGTATTGGATGTATTTTCCTCAACACTTCAAAGTGTGATTGCGTGCAGAAGTTGGGTGGTCAGAACACCACAGGGGCAACGTCACCTGTCAATAATCTGTATCCTGCATTCCAATTGGTTACTCGCTTAACTCGCGTCGCTCGAAGATAAAATAAGTTCATCTCAGAACCCGCCCACATCACATCGCTTGTACTCTCCTCGCCTACTCGCCAGCGAGACTCGCTGGAACACGTAGACATTCTATTGACTTCATCCGCTGAGCGAGTAACTAGCAGCGACGTGTGTGTACGGCCCTTTAGTGTGCCCTCACTCTCTCTAACCCCCTCTCTCTTTCCCCTACGTCTCTCTCTCTCTCTCTCTCTCTCTCTCTCTCTCTCTCACTAGTGGTAAAGTGACTGAATGCTGCTCTGCCAGCCTTAAGCCTTGTTCAGACACGTCGCTGTTACTCACTCAGCAAGTTACCGTAACTCAATAGACAGAAGGGAAGAAATAAAGCAGGAATTAAGAGTAGAGAGGGGAGGTCAGGAGAGGAGAGCACTGGAAAGCTAAGGCGAGGAGAGGAGGAAGAGAAGGTGAGGTCGAGAGAGGAGAGGTGAAAGGGGAGATTAGAAAAGAGGAGAGGAGAGAGGAGGCAGAGGGAAATAGGAGCTGGAATAAAGAGTAGAGAGAGGAGAGGAGAGGAGAGGAGAGGAGAGGAGCGGAGCGGAGGAAAGAGAAGAGGAGAGGAAAGGAGAGGAGAAGAGAAGAGAAGAGAGGAGAGGAGAGGAGAGAAGCAGAGAGGAGAGGAGAGGAGAGGAGCAGAGCGGAGAGGAGAGGAGAGGAGAGGAGAGGAGAGGAGAGGAGAGGAGAGGAGAGGAGAGGAGAGAAGAGAAGAGGAGAGGAGAGGAGAGGAGAGGAGAGGAGAGGAGAGGAGAGAGGCTGTGTGTGTAGGCCGGGTCTTCAGATAGCAACAGCACTGTGTTGCCAATGCATGTTTCTGCCTGCTACTGCTATGTCAAATTGATGCACAACTGATCCCAACAGAATTAAATATATTCTATTTCTATTTCAAAGCAAAGCTTAGACACAGTCCCACCAATCTCTGTTTATCCCCGTAGACTTCTCAGTGTTTACATTAAACCATTAAACAGAGAAAGAGTGGGGAAAAGAAACAGTAAATAAATAACATAACACCACAACCCCTGTTGGGTTTAGTTCAATGGTGCAAGCCACTGCAAAGACGTGCAATCACATATTTTTAACAGATACCTACCCTACAGGATCACATGCATTCACACAAACGTGTGTGCGCACACGCACACGCACACGCACACACACACACACACACACACACACACACACACACACACACACACACACACACACACACACACACACACACACACACACACACACACACACACGATTGCATAGACATTGTGTTAAATTATTAAACACTATCTGTCAAAATCTGAAGAAGAATGTCACTCAACACGGGGAGGGAAATTACGCAGTATAGCTAATACTAAGACTGTATTGACACACCAACCAGAATGGATACATGGTGGTGGGATGAGTATGGCAGCTAGGCTGACATCAAGATAAAAAATAAATATATGATGGTGAAAAAATAGATATATGATGGTGAGAAAATGAAAGCTGTCTATTGCATATTGACATATCACTCAAGAGCAGAACAATGGATACAATGTATTATGAGAACACTACAGGTACCACTGAAAATGGGCATACCGAGCAAGAATACTCTCGCCTCCAAAAGAGTTGTCAACTACCCATCTGTTTGGAATAACAGCTAATAACCTGACTTTTAATTAATCACTTGGCTTCAGAAGTCACTCATATGAAAGCTACAACCCTCCCGAATGAAAAGGTAGGCTATGTACGAAAATAAATTTCATGCACCAAAGAAAGATTGACCCTTTATTGAACACAGACAGGGCAGATTTTCACAAGACAAAAGTTTTGTCGCCTATCGAACATAATGTGAAAATGAGCAGATAAGTCACTTCAAAACACTTCAAATACGCAGATTGGGTGTCGTACTTAATCACTGAATCACTCTCACCTCTCCAGAAAATCAACTTTGGCCTTAGGTGTATGTTTAGGGTCATTGTAATCATGGAAAGCAACACAATGAAAATCAATGGAGTTCAATGAGAGATGGTGACATATTCGCTATTCGTAGAGCAATACATGTTTAACTTCATGATTTAATCAATGATAAAAGCCCTCAAACACCTGCAGCATGCATGCAGCTCCTCCTAAGAGCTGTATCTGTGTTTCACTTTATGCACCATTTCTCTTTTTTCATATTCTTCATCTCCAACACAATATAGTTTTGATGCTATCAGTTCTAAAATGGTTGATCTTGGGATCTTGACTTCAGAGTATGAGTCCCATTAGCCTTTATTTTTGTCAGAATTAGGCCTGACATACTCTTGGCTGGCTTTTTTGAGACAGGACAGTGGGAGAGACTTCTTTGCTGTTAAAGGTGAAGAATTTGGAAAAAATACATGGTGCCTAAAGTCAAACATGGGAGGGATACAGCTCTTATGTGGAGCTGCATGCATGCTGCTGGTGTGTGAGGGCTTTTATCATTGATTACATCATGAAGTTAAAAATGTATTGCTCTACGAATAGCGAATATGTCACCATCTCTCATTGAACTCCATTGATTTTCATTGTGTTGCTTTCCATGATTACAATGACCCTAAACATACACCTAAGGTCAAAGTTGATTTTCTGGTGACAAAACTTTTGTCTTGTCAAAATCTGCCCTGTATGTGTTCATTAAAGGGTCAATCTTTCTTTGGTGCATGAAATGTATTTTTGTACATTCATTTTCATTCGAGAGGGTTGTAGCTTTCATATGAGTGACTTCTGAAGCCAAGTGATTAATTGAAAGTCAGGTTATTAGCTGTTATTCCAAACAGATGGATAGGCGACAACTCTTTTGGAGGCGAGTGTAGAACATAGACGAATACATACTGGATGTTGAGAAAATGATAGCTACCACTAACACAACATTGACATACAGTACTAAGCAAGATCGAACAATAGATGTTGACAGCTTACTTTGGACATTTCAACACATCTTTAGGGGACATTGACTGCATCATGCCCCCTACAGGTACCATACGTGAATGTAGCCTACAGTATATGCAGCATGCATTCAGATGTGTGTAAGCTATATTTTGGATTTGTGTATAAAATTGTCCACTGTGTATTATGTATGCTGATGAACACTGATTTCTATCGGGACTTGTACTCTACTACCATTTAGTCTATTTTTCCAAAACACTTTAAGAGGAAATGAGATCAGACATTGAAGTGGAGGTTGGTAGCACAGCAACAGCTAAAAGCAGAGCCTTTGTTAGTCATTATGCCTCATACTCATAGCCATATATCACTGCTGCTCAACAAGCGGGAGAAGGAAAAATAAAACATTTAGGGCATCTTGAGAAAATGATACGTAGTTTCCCTTGTAAGTGGCCTATTACATTACATTTGGCTGACGCTTTTGTCCAATGTGACTTACAGTTGAGTTACATATTTACAGGGTATTGGTTACAGCCCCTTAGTGGAGGTGTGAAGAGGGGATTGGAACAACAACCCTAAGACCATGTCTCTAACCATTAGACTATGGCAACCACTTGTCATACAGTAACAATCAAATATGTTCCTGATGTGTAGCATTTCCAAAGCAGATGGCAGTCCACATGTTTGTAACTTCACTCTGTGAAGGAAACACAATAATTTCCCAGCGCAAGAGTTGATGTCTACGTTTGTTGTGTTTCCAGTGAAATAATACCTGACTTGGGTCTCTATGAAATAGGGTTCTGTATACGGTGAGGGCTCAAAGTGGAAAGCTCAGCTGAAGTGTGTATTTTGGAGAGACCCAAAAATTGAGATGAGTGCCGTTACTGTGTGTGTGTGTGTGTGTGTGTGTGTGTGTGTGTGTGTGTGTGTGTGTGTGTGTGTGTGTGTGTGTGTGTGTGTGTGTGTGTGTGTGTGTGTGTGTGTGTGTGTGTGTGTGTGTGTGTGTGTGTGTGTGTGTGTGTGTGTGTGTGTGTGTGTGTGTGTGTTAAAGTTAAAATAGCCCATTCAGCTGAGCCCATCCAGAGTAGATCCTGCAATAGGGAGAGGGGGCACGTAGGCCTACTGTATGTCATTGTCACAGTACACTGACAACTCTAACACATCACATGAGGTTTAATGATTTAAAAGCCTCTCACCATCTCTCTCTCTCTCTCTCTCTCTCTCTCTCTCTCTCTCTCTCTCTCTCTCTCTCTCTAAATATGTAGAGATACAGAATATTGTT
This sequence comes from Engraulis encrasicolus, assembly GCF_034702125.1. Taxonomy (NCBI): domain Eukaryota; kingdom Metazoa; phylum Chordata; class Actinopteri; order Clupeiformes; family Engraulidae; genus Engraulis; species Engraulis encrasicolus. The sequence goes on from NC_085863.1 coordinate 32,344,726, forward strand.
CTCTCCCTCTCTTTCTATTAGATGAAGACGATGCCATTATAGGCCTATGGGTGCCAGACAGTGCTGATTGAACACAGAGACCTCATGGGGATGTCATCCTTGTGCACTGCACATCCTCCATACATTATCACCTTATCTGTGATTAGTGGTGACATCGCACAGCATGTTTCCTCCTGCATTTTCAGAAAGTGAGTTTTGTTGATGCCAGCTGTTTGGATCCCAGAGTTGACTATGGTTAATGCAGTGTTGGTACTGTTTATGTGCACCATGCCAACACTCAACTCTCCTCCTCCCACTCTGCCATGTGCCATCTTGTGGATTTTGCAAAACTCTGAAAAGACAAGTTTGGACCCCCAACTTCTGTAATTGCACATGGGTGTGAAATGCAATTCTAGTCTCCATCAAGTGGCCGAAATGGAGTGTTCTACAACTGGAATATGAGTGAAAATCATCCTTGCATGGCAACACTCTCTTCTCCATGCTCTCCACACACTCAGTGTAGTGCGTGATCCCAACTCCAGTCAAATGATGCCAGTTGGAACTCAAGCTGGGTAGATATCCCTGAAATTGCTTGTTTGCATACACACTACTTGACACACTCTCTAGAGTGCAGTTAGTGAGCGTGCCAAACATGAGCCATGAAAAGCCTGATTTCTGAAGCTGCAATTATCTCGTTCCACCTGTGCAACTCATACAGGAAATTTCAGCAATTAACTTCTTGGTCGGTACACAACTTTATGTAGAATGAGTTACATACAGTAGACTGTATTATAAACTTGCAAGTAGACATGGAGACCTCATTCAAGGGCAACAGTCACACTCTTTCTGTTACCGTACTTATGTTTTTTGTGCTCAGAAATACACAGATTCCACAGAATATTTCACAGTAGCCTTAGGCGACATGTGAGTTAACGGTAAATGTTTTTCATCAGAGCACAGTGACATCAGGCAGGCGGAACAGCATAGTGAAAACAGGTGAATGTTTGCTGATGACCATGCAAACAGTATTACTATGGGGTAATTGAGGAATTAAAAACCTGTCATCCGTTTCATTGTCAGAATTCTGGTTGATGAGGTAAGTTACCCCTGAACAGTAAAGAATTCCCTTTACTTTGTAGGGGCCTTCCTTTATTAGAGGACAGTAGAAATGAAATGATGAATATAATGCAAATACAATGACTCATGTAAAAAAGAACAAATGTCATAATATCATATTATA
>NC_085863.1:32348444-32448444 GCF_034702125.1 Engraulis encrasicolus
AGCCAATTACTCTCAACACTTGAAGATAAACCCTTCACATATATGCCAGCATGAAACTCTGCTATCAAAACCTTAACATTGCCATAAAAACTCAACAATCTTTTGTCAAAGCCTCATTTTCATGTCAAAAGACACACATTAGCACCAAATGAGAAAACAAATTAGATCAATGTGAAAACAGTTGTCTACTTTATACGAAACACAGCGGTCTTTCTTTTTGTGATAGTCTATTCAGACTCACAGAATGTACATATTCACAAGACCCCAAAATTCAATACTGTACATTACATACCTGCACCTTACAGTACAGGACATTAAACCGAAGCAAAATATAAACAGTCTACATCACTCTCAACACAACAGTGTGTAGGTGAGCTTATGGACCATTTGTTTGTGTATTGGGTATATTCACAAATATTCTAAATATGATACGAGACACAATATGCAGCTGACATCTACATAACATCATCAAAATTATATCATGTTCAGTCAGGTTGCTCAAGTGCTTGCTTGGTTGTGTTCTGAAAATGACACTATTACGTGTATTTCTACAAACTATCATGTTCATACCTAACATGTGATGATGAAGACAAAAGGCTACTCCTGGCATCAGGCTAGGTTTTACAGAACTTGAGTCAGTCAATGCCATACTCCATATTTTACTCTTTAGTACCGTTGTGCTATTTGTTGTTTTGTTTGAGTGTAGGAAGGTGTGAATTTAGCAAAGAAGCAATCAAAGTAAAACAAATAAATGCAAAATAAAACAAGTGCAATGCAATATAAAGAATGCAACTTTGTAACTGGTAGTACAGTGGTTAATTTTGAAAGCATGTGTTTTATTGTCGGTGCCTAAATCTTGTCATACATCCAGTGTGTTTTGTTTTTTAACAGATGTGTTCTCCCAATGATATGATGAGTGTTCATTTTGTAATGGAGTGTCTTATGAAGGAAAAAGTGTGCAGTGACATGAGCAAGTGTGTTGCATAAAGCAAGATGTGTGTTGCTGAATTGATACTACAGTGTTAAGCAGAACTTTTGTTTAAGGTATGGACACACTGTGTTTAAGTTATGTTACCAACAACTTAACAATATGCTATTTTGGTCTAAGCATCAGCCTATAGTGTTCAAGCAGTAGGCAAATACTGTAATGTATGTTCTCTACAAGTCTTCTGTTGTCCAGTCTTGCACTTTAAATGTCTGTATGAGCAATGTCTATGTCCATACTGTCTTATGTCCATGTATGAGTACTGTCTATGTCTATACTGTCTATGTCCTTACCTAGATTAGTCTATGTCTGCATGGGAGAGCAAGAAACGCAATTTCAAATTCTTTGTATGACCAGTGCATGTAAAGAAATTGACAATAAAACTTGACTGGACTTTGCCGTGTGAAAATAGTAGGGCTTGCACTGGTAAGATGATGACCCAGTATGCTCTGTGCTTAATAGGCCGAGTAGAAGAACCCAGAATGGTGAGTAAGATGAGCCAAAATATTCTGGGCTCAATATAGTCAGTACAGCACATACAATCAATACAGTGTAGGGAGAACCAGAGACTGGAAAAATGAACCTGGCTAGAAGAGTGTGATCCCTTCCCGCCACTTCCGCTCTGCTCTCTTGCGGTCAGTGAGAGCATCTGGGGGTCCATTTGGCATCCGTTTCCATCTGCAATACTGAGACTGATGAATGAGGATCTCCAATACGAAGTGACGGTAATTCAGACGGCTGGCTATTTGTAGTCATTCAGTCTGCTGGCCTTTTGTCTGGGAGATTTTGGGTCAATGAATGGGTCAGTCATGGCAGGGTGAATGGCTTTATACAAAGTATCTCTAGAGGTGTTTAGAGGGGGATTCAAGCGCCACCCAGCAGTTGTTGTAATGCTTTGATGCCATAATCCTGCAGCATTGTTTATTTGTGGTAAGACGAACACCACTATCAATGGATGCCTTACTTGTGCCTCACCTGACAGTGAATACTTTATATCTGCATTTATGTATTTGAAATGGCCTATGGGGGTGCAACTAATATCAGAGTGGGCTGCAGGTACACCCTCCTCCCTGGGTATTTAAGTAGGGCAAACGTGTACCCATATGATAGTCACACATGTGATTGCAGTAATGACAATTCATATAAACAGGATAGCAGGATAAGCCAATGTATAAGGCACAGTGCATTGCCCTCTGGCTTGTGTTTATATCATGCGCCTGTCAGCCCAGTGTGTAACACTCATGAATAAAAGGTAGGCTATAGAGCTCAGCTTTATCCTCTGAACTTTGTGTAATGGCCAAGTAAACTGATACCTCTGTGTGTGCATGCTGTAATGAACGGTTATGGTATAATGCAGTGGCATAATAACACTTAACCCTGTGCAAGAGTTTGGCACTCCCCAATCCCTCTGTACTAATGCAGGTAATAAACAGGTTCACAGCGGATACAGTAGGTGCTGATAGGTGAGTAGGTGCAGGTACAGTATTGGCCTCAGCCCTGTGTGTATAAGGCACAGATGCAGCACAGCTAGGGTACACACTACTGTCTGGAAATGAACCTGCATAGAAACTCACTCTAGCCTATGAAGCGACCCTGTGGCCCTTTTCCCATAACCTACATTGCTCTCTCTCTCTCTCTCTCTCTCTTTCTCTCTCTCTCTCTCTCTCTCTCTCTCTCGGAGTGCTGAGATACCTTGGTGATAGATGCTTTTAGTGTGGGCTTGTGCACTGCGAGGGGTTGTGCATTAACCTTGCACTATCCTACAGTCCCCATGCCTACTTTCACTGGAATAGCGATGTGGGTTATTTGCAGCGGAAATAGCCATAGCTGGTCTACAATTACCCTTGGTTCAGGGAAGGGTTGACCGCTTTTTGTGATGAATTGAATGCTTTTGAAGATGTGTTTATAGAGTTCAGATAGAGAGTTCATACATCAACTGTAATACAACAGATTACCTACACTACAGTGTCTCACAGAGAGTGATATCATGTGAATATGTTTTTTATGTGTTTATAGAATAGGGAAAGATAGTTCATGGGTAAGCGGCTAGAGCACCAGAGTAGCCCGAAGTTGCCGGTTTGACTCCTGACCCTCCAGGTTTAGTTGGTGGGGGGAGTAATTAACCAGTGCTCTCCCTCATCCTCCTCCATGACTGAGGTACCCTGAGCACTGCTCCCTTGGGGCACCATTGGGGGCTGCCCCCTTGCACGGTTGAGGCATAAAATGCAATTTCTTTGTGTGCAGTAAACACCTGTGTGCTGTGGAGTGCTGTGTCACAATGACGATGGGAGTTGGAGTTTCCCAGGTGGGATTTCACTTTTCGCTTCATATCAAATAATGAGATCAACAGTTACCAATGCTGAAGTGTCTTAGTAATACTCTGGCATACACTTACACATTTGCCAATGCTGACTGAGTCTCTATCTGCCTTGCAGGTGCAAATCACACAGTTAGTTGGCATTTCATTTTCAAGTTAATCATGTTAATTGCTAATTACAGAGCATTCACAAGGTAAGGTTTCTGTTAACTTCTGGGACCACAAACAACATCTGCTATGTAGTATGTTGTGTCCTCAACGTGACACTTCCTTCTATTTGTTTAGAATACATGTGTAAACATCTGCAGAAGTTGCAGCAGAGACGCAAAACATGAAAGACTCTCCATCTTATAGCCCAGAGATGTCTTTGTGTCATAGGTAGACGGTCTCTCTGTGTATAGTGTCTATGGTAACACAGTCATGGTGGTGTCCAAAATGGCAGCGCAAAGCTACAGTGATGTCACGTGTCTAACCTATACTGTATCATACAGTGCAAAGGATTGTCTATGCTTAACATTTTTTGAGCTAAAACAACAATGTGTGAGAGACAGAGCCCTGAAGAATGGTCCAAACATTTATCAGAGTGTAACAATCTTTACTGATGCGAAGCAGCTCCTAATGAATACTGACTGGCAACTGGCACAAATTCATCAAATCAGTGAGGGTGCTTCTGGCATCACATACACTTACACTTACATGCATACACACACACACACACACAAACAGACACAGACACAGACACACACACACACACACACACACACACACACACACACACACACACACACACACACACACACACACACACACACACACACACACACACACACACACACACGAATCAGTGTAATTATAGTGGACACGTCGTTTCTCCAGCAGAGTAAAGTATGATGAACAAATACCATCCATTAAGTTGTTATTCTGCAACTGACAATGAACAACTATAAACACACACTTGTTCTTTCATATGCACAGAGGGGACGGAGGATCAAATATTATTACATAACAATAAACTTAAAATGGCTTTTTTATTTCAGATAATACAAATGGAAGTGGGTGTGTGGCAAGCAGAGTCTTGTGGATTTCCCAAAGTGACCAATCAACAATCTTGTTTCTTCATTATGACATCACAAACGTCCAGCGGTGTCTGTGTGTGTGTGTGTGTGTGTGTGTGTGTGTGTGTGTGTGTGTGTGTGTGTGTGTGTGTGTGTGTGTGTGTGTGTGTGTGTGTGTGTGTGTGTGTGTGTGTGTGTGTGTGCGTGCGTGCGTGCGTGTGTGTGTGTGCATAATGTACATGTTTGCATTTAATTCATAGTAGTGTCTAAGCAACAAATAGCCTACTGTAGCCTATCTTTTATTTACATTGCTTCATGCAGAGCCACCAAACTGACAAGCTTGCAGCCCATTTACCAAAGCAACAATAAAACCAATGCATAACCTACCTACTTACATATATTGGTCTAATACAATGCAACGCTGTGTAATTTTACATTATGCAATACAATCTAATGTGAACTGGAGTCTGTTAAAATCTGCTGTAAATAATAGGAGATTGCAGAAAAGTCTCTATTAGCTCTCGGGGGCAACATATACGTAGAAGCGACTATATGAAAGTCAGATGCCTTTATTTCTATTCCGTTGCATACTGTGTAGGACATACAACACCACAGTTAAATAGCAAACAAACACACATTAAGAAGGTAGCACATGCCCTAAGATGTAGTATAATGTAACTTAGGCTATACTATATTAGGCTATGTGGGGGCGTTTTCAAATCTGCCATAAGCAAGTGTCATAGGAGAGCGAAGCTACATATGTTTCAGCTGTAGCAGCAGCAGGGGTGAGCACAGCAAAGGTCACCTCTATTTAATTGAATCAGTCCATTCAGTAGGACTACAGAAGACATCCATTACCCAGGAAGAGTAACACCATATCTGCTACTGTGCTGGTATCTGCTGCTTCTTCTGATGTTGCTGCTGCTGCTGCTGCTGCTGTGTGTGTGTGTGTGTGTGTGTGTGTGTGTGTGTGTGTGTGTGTGTGTGTGTGTGTGTGTGTGTGTGTGTGTGTGTGTCCCCGTGTGCCTTTTCTATCTGAGTGTGTGTCTGTGTGTGGTTTCTGCATGTTTGAGTGCACACATTTGTCTGTATCAAGACAGTGGGTGTGTGGCTCGGTTGGTGTATCGTTTGTGTGTATGGGTGGAAGGGTATATTGTGTGTGCGTGTGTGTGTGTGTGTGTGCGTGTGCGTGTGCGCGTGCGCGTGTGAGTGCATGCGTGCGTGTGTGTCTTGAGCATGAACTGTGCTGATGAGGTAGAAATCCACTATGACCAGCTTCACACCTGCTTTGGAAGTTGCTGTGCAACACACACACACACACACACACACACACACACACACACACACACACACACACACACACACACACACACACACACACTCACATACTGTACGCGCACGCCCACATGCACACGCACACACACACACATCTGAAAAGACTTAGTGTGTCAACAAACACAACACAATCTCTTTCCATTCACCACAGTTGCTGAGGCAGCCACAGTTGCACATATCAGTATTTCTGCCATTGGGACTCAAATACAACATTTAGGCTATAATCATGCCCGCCCACATCCACCGAGTACAAATTATATTTTCTCCATGAATGGCCAAACCATTCTGCACAATTTGTGTGTAATGAGACTAGTGTGAAAGGGGTGCAGTATAAAGGAAGGCTGTTATCTCTTTTATAAATCAGTGCTCAGATATTTTAAAAGACAATTCCAGAGGACACAGTCAGTAAATGTCTACTGAAAAGCTGTGCCAGTAATGAGGGAGGACTCAGTCAAGCAATGGCAGTGAATGGGCAGACAAGACAATGAAATGAAATACAGTGTAATGTGTGAATGAGGGAAATGAACACACAATCTTGTTTCACAGAGTAATGAATGATGTGGTGAAATTAGTCCTACAATAGTACAAGATGGATCCACACTGTATGAACGAATGAACAAATGAACGAATGAATGAATGAATGAATGAATGAATGAATGAATGAATGAATGAATGAATGAATGAATGAATGAATGAATGAATGGATGAATGAATGAATCTGATAGATGACCAGATTGCTCTATCTGCCTATCATTCATCTGTTTTAAAGAAATGCCTGAGTGACGTCAGTGACCCATCATGTCACATGACAGAAATAAAATAGCTGTAAAAACACCATCTCGTCTCTGTTGTCTTTATGTTAGTCTTCTGCTGGTGTGGTAGGAATTACATTAGCATGCGGTTTTATGTACATCATGAGAGACATGTCCATGCTGAGTGCCTCATAACAGTGATTCCAGAGGCGGGGATAATGTTGCATAAGTGACAGTGATTTCATTGATGTGATTGACAGCTGTAATCTCCAGTGAACACCGGCCTGATGAGGATGTCTATGGCCTGAATTGAGCAATTACTTCCCCTGTGGAAGGCCATCATTCACACAGGCAGGCAAACGGACAGACCAGGGAGCACCTTGAACACCCTGGCATTCAAATGCTTGTTTTTTTTCTGTGTCCAAGCATCCACATTGAAAACCCCCCAAAAGTGGTAGAAACCTCCTGACAGTACTTTAACTTCCACAGAGTGTAAACACGCTTTTTAAGAGAACATGTTTCTTATACTGTATACATTTCTGTGGTGACTAATGCAGGATATATTGAAATAATTGAGAGATAACATTGAGAGAGAGAGAGAGAGAGGGGGGGGGTCTGTCTCTGTCCTCCTCTGAGTGAGAGGAATGTCTTTCATAAGGCCACATATGTTCATGGTCTACTTCTTTCCCTTTGAGCTACATAATGTCATTGCTGTAACAAGGCCCTAAATAGTCACAGCAATGACAAGTGGACTCAAGGGAAGGAAATAGTGTACATTTCTAATTATAGACCCAGGTGCAAAAAAAACAAAAACTCATGATACACAACCCATTATTAACGCTTAGCTCTTCTTTGCAAGCATATTGAAATAGGGAAAACATGGAAGAGCTTGGCCACTTTTAACTCGGTGGTATGTAGAGCTACACTGAATGCTAATAAATTAGCATCACGCACCAAACTGATTGCGGGCAGCTGGGCACACACAAACATCATAGAGGTTACTCATCTGCGCATCTCAGATCAGAAAATGAAATAGTTAAGTGCAAATTGCGATAGTCTGTCCCTTTAAAAGAGTGAGAGCAAATAGCAGACTGTGTTGAATGAACACTGTAAAATGAAGTGCCTCGGTTGTCATGGTTGAATCAACACTCTGAAAGAGTACAATTTGAGCCTGCCATTAAGATATCATGCCTTTGGGCACCTGTGACAGCCATGCAGCAGATCTGCTGTGCCAAAGTGGTCAACACGGCCCCCCGCTGTGGCAGCCATCCATTAGGTCACTGTACAGTTAGGTCTACACTGTCCCCCACTGTGCCGATGTTTTATGGCAGCAGTGTGTTGCTTAGCAACACTATGGGTTGCTTAGCTCTGCTACATAGCCTAATAACAAAAGTGTATAGATTGAAGGTTGCTTGGTAGAAAAATATTTATTGTGTGCTTCTGAAGCCATAATCTTGAGCACTTTAGAAGATACAGAATCTACTGGGTGTGTGTGTGTTGCTTGTAACGACATGACACAAATTAGCCTACCTGAGGTTGACCAGAACAATCAAATTAAGTTGTTTTAATGATCACAGGTACTGCATTAGATTGAGTTTATGTCAACACAGATGTCATTGCAGCACCTGTCACACTTTGTGTCTCATTAGTAAGAAAGTTGCTTTGATTCATTGATTTATTAGCATTCATTACCTAGTATATTTATTTACAAATAATTACAAATCAATCTCCTAAACAGTACCTCAATATCACAACTGTACTAGAGTTTCCACATGTAAGCCTACTTATTAACTTTTTTCATGCCATTACAACTCACCAAAGCAATTTTAAATGTTTTCAGTGCAATTGTGGCTCTCATGTAGGTACCTCATTTCATTTTGTTAATGAAGGAAATAACAGTGCAATGTTTTGATAAAACAAAAAAGCCACAAAGTGAAAAAATGCTGTTTTCATGAATACCTGTATATCATAACACCACAAATCGGTATGCCGAGCAGCAGTGGCCATACGCATGAACGGCCATTCGGGTACTTTGCTCGTGAATGTGCGTCCCGCCCCTTTTTTGGGGGAAACAAATCGAATGTCTCATTAACTTACATGCGACATCGGCTAGCCTAAATGAACAGTCCATGCTTCAGCCACGGCTGTTCGGCTATATTATTTGAACAGCCAACAACACAACACGTTTTTGGCATGTTGAGCGTGAAAAATGACAGGTCCTTGTCTTTCATTTATTCTTTCCCAACACCACCAATTGACTTGCATTGGCTTTTACGTAGTAAAGAGAGATATCCTCCGCACTCCTGCACTTCACAACCTGGTGCGTCACGGGAAAGGACTTGGAAAAGGCAGGGAAAGAAAGGAATCACTGGAGCATCTTCAGATGTGGAAATTAACTTGTTTTATTGCACAAGCGCAAAGACTAACATTTTGACGTTCTCACGTCTTCTTCAGATTCAATTGACGTTGAAGAAGACGTGAGAATGTCGAAGTAGTCCACCCTGTAAACTACTTGCGGTACACACGTGAGAACGTCGGGGTGGTCCACCCTATAAACTACTTGCGGTACACCTATGCTAACTTGCTGATGCTAAGGGCTAGTCCAATCCATAAACTAGCTGTGGTACACCTGTGCAAACGTGCTAATACTAAAGGGTAGTCCACCCCATAAACTACTTGCAGTACACCTATGCTAACTTGCTGATGTTAAGGGCTAGTCCACCCTATAAACTAGCTGCGGTACACCTGTGCTAACATGCTAATACTAAGGTTACAAAGGACACATGCAATAGTTTCACAAACACACATACATATGCACGCACATGCGCACACCTATGCCTGCAGTATGCACGGACACACACACCCACACCCACAACACACACACACACACACACACACACACACACACACACACACACACACACACACACACACACACACACACACACACACACACACACACACACACACACACACACACACACACACACACCAACCTTTATATATTTGTGGGACCCTTGTGGGGCCCTTCCATTCATATTAACCCTTACAATAGCTACAGAATGCTAAACTGTGCCCAAACCAAAACAATACCTAACCCTAACCTATCAATGAAGAAATGTTTTTACACTTTTACTTTTACCAGTAACAACAAAACTACCCCAGCAACAGGGGTGAAAACATTTGGGGTCCAGGATTTGGGCCTCACATGGAGCGAGGGTCCCAGCATGTGGGTGTGCTCCAATAGCAGTGGCGTCACGAAGTAGGATTGGTGTGCACACACACACACACACACACACACACACACACACACACACACACACACACACACACACACACACACACACACACACACACACACACACACACACACACACACACCATGAGCAACATTGCATTAAATGAGCTACATGGAGTGAATTTACTGAAGAAACCAAGTCAAGGCCATGTTTACCGAAAAAAGAGAGAGGAAAGCAAAAACTGGGCAGTGGCCATTGGGTTCTTCCGAATTGCTCTCAGCAGACATGTCCAAAAAGCTATATTTTAATCATCATTTTCTCACTGATGACAAAAGCCAGCTGTGTGAAGTTTATTTTAAAACAATGGCGTCATAATGTCCTCAGTTGACACAATGCCATTGATTTTATTTAACTTCTGAAAAGATGGAGTGCTTTTATGGACTTTAGAGTAATTAATTTTCATTATGCAGGAGCAATATAGGAAGGGAAAAAGGGAAGCAGGGAAGCTAAATTTTCTTTTTGTCGACATTAATGATTTTCTGTCTTCACTCAACTCAGATGAAATATGAATGCAGAGCAAGATCCATCTCCAGCTGCTCTGGAGCGGAGAGAGTGGAGTGAGGAGGGCTGAGGTTACAGACAGTTACTTGAGGGCAGAGACAGACTGTTACACACAGATACAGAAGGGAAAAAAACGATTTACACAACTTACCGCTGTTGCACAGTGTGAGTGTGTGTTTGTGTGTGTGCGTGCGTGCGTGCGTATGTGTGTGGGGTCCATATTCATTTTCCTAAAAAAAAATGAGACAAGACACAGTGAATCTCAATGTGAAAGAATACAAATTCACTATTTTTCTATTGATAACAGTGATAACTGTGTCAAAGTGATCAAGAAAAAACTGTAATAGGGCAAGTAAAAAAACAAATAAAGCCACACAGTTTTCTCAGCCAATGGATATCTACATCATTTCGACATGCAAAACTCTATTACTCCTATTTACATATTTTAAATTAGGCCACAGTGTAAATGCAGTAATTTACCTCAGAGAGCTGATAGCCAGCGTGTGCCTCGTGTCCGCTGTAGGGTAAGTAATCATACAGGGCCAATTTATTCTGCCTATAAGTTACAGGGCAATAGTCTTCCATGATCACAGGCATTAACTACAACCACAGCACCTTGAGAACAATGCAGTCGATCCATACACATCCTCTGCTCTTCTTGTTCTCATTAATTACATCCCCTAACCACACACACACACACACACACACAAACGCGCGTGCACGCACACACACACACACACACACACACACACACACACAGGGCACAGACACAGACACACTGGGCACACGCGCACACACACACACACACCACGCACGCGCGCAGGCACACACACTTTGAGGTTTCACCCTTGGTCATATTGTTTCCTCTCTGCATGTCACAATGAGGATAAAAAATAAAAAAAAAATATATAGTAAAGCAAATGTACTGGAAATGTACTGGAGACTGGTGTGTGTGTGTGTGTGTGTGTGTGTGTGTGTGTGTGTGTGTGTGTGTGTGTGTGTGTTAGGGGTGGAACGGTTCACAAAATTCACGGTTCGGTTCATATCACGGTATCAAGGTCACGGTTTTCGGTTCTCTACGGTTCTTTTTTTCAGTTCATGATAAATGGTGCACTGGGAATATTAAACCATATTTATATAACTGCAATTATAAAGTGATGATGCGCAAGTTGAATCAGCTGTCGTCAACTGATGTGCGCTGTCTGAGCGTTCCAAATGCCCTCTTTCAAGTGGCTAATAGAATCAGACTTAGCACTAAATATCCTACATATGGTTTGTATAGGCTTATAATGTGAAAATGGTGTGATTTTAATTGTGTCATCCTCTGATTGCTCTTATATGTTAATGTGTTAATCAGAGAGACTGGATAAGATACTCCTAGAATCTCTGTTTTACATATTTTTCTGGGCAGTACATGAATTGCGGACTGCATTTCACGGTTCGGTATGGTGTGTGCATTGTACGGTTTCGGTTTTCTGCGCGGTTTGTACCATCCCTAGTGTGTGTGTGTGTGTGTGTGTGTGTGTGTGTGTGTGCGTGTGTGTAGATGAAATGCTGTGTATTCCTCTACAGAACACAGGCAACAAAAGGACACCAGCACTATGTATTTTCCACACGGCCCAGAACTATTTTCTCAAAGATTGGCACACCCACACAAGGGCCACCTTTCCCACAAGGACAACAAGCTGAGTGTTTTTGGCACAGGAGTGGAGGAAAACAAATGTTAGAAGGAGACTTGGACTTCTTCCACTATGAAACAGATACAACCCCCCTTGGGTGTGGTACACTTTCTAAAATACATACATAAATAACACATTCTTTGTTTTTGTTACTTTGTTTATTGGTAGAATTGTTCACAACGCTTACAGTTCATTTCAATATGACAAATTCATCATCATCATCATCATCATCATCATCATCATCATCATCATCATCACCATTTTTTCTCTCTTCTTCTAGTTCACGATATATGCCCATACAAGACTTCAATTCTTTTCAATGACTTTTCAGCATACTACCAAATAAACTTTTTTTTTTTTTTCCCCAAATACGTAAATGATAATAGACAGTTGACACAGACAAACATATAGACAAAAACAAACAAACCAACAAGGACAGAGAATAAATAAATAAAAATAAAAAAGCACTTCAACTCAAACCTTACGAGACAATGATAGAGAGAGACAGAGAGAGAGAGAGAGAGAGAGAGAGAGAGAGAGAAAGAGAGAAAGAGAGAAAAAGACATTCTATAGCTCACCTGTAGGTGTATGTGTGTGTGAAGTAGGTGTTGTATTGGATGTATTTATGTGCTGGTGTAGAGGGTGGGTGTGTGGGGGCATGCACAAGCTGTGAAAGATTTGGAAGCTTATGTTGTTGTTCTATTTTCAAAATAAAGGCACATATTATTGCAAAGATTTTCTGTGCATGGCCGTAGCCAGCAAGTTGGGTTAACCGAGGTCCAAAATGAAATTTTTTAATTTTTAAAAATATATTTGTTAAAAAAGTACATTTTTATAGGCCTACATGTTTATGTAGCCTATAATACATATATTTATATGCATCCATGGTGTTTTGTTTTAATCTCTTGGACATGTTTGCCCTGCTCTCTGTGACTCGTTTTCTGTGGAATGGGTATATCAAAATTAACATGAAACTTTAAACACATTCATATCTAAAGGTCCCTCCAATTTAAACCCATAGCCTAATCCAGTGTTTCTCAACCAGGGTGCTGCACCCTGGGGTGCCACGGAAACGTGGCTGATAAATAAATGATGTCAGGCTATAATACATATTTGTCTGAATTTAAAAATGAATAGCCTACTTAGTCTGGAATCTTTCATCTGCCATTTACGCACAATATTAGGTCGCAGAAAGCTGCAACTTCAAACGTAGGCTAGCCTAGGTTGTGTGATGTCTCCAAATGTGTTAGTCTACTATCGGATGCGATGCCCTGTTACGGCTTGTTAGTTTGGGGTGCCTTCATTTTTTAATGAATTCAAGGGGTGCCTCGCATAAAAAAAGTTGAGAAACACTGACCTAATACAATAAAGTCAATATGATTATTAATCTACCATCTTAAAGTAGGCTATGGGCATAGGCTAATGACAAAGTGGCCAAATGAGTCAAAATATCCGTTGAAGTCGGTAGACAGTCCCACGAGCTACACGAATATGTTTCTTCATTTGGATACTATTTTAACGGTAGTACAGCAAAAACAAAAAAAACAGTAGCCTATTTTCACTTACCAAATGATTTCTTGAAGTTGACATAGGCAACAAGTTAGGACTGTGGCGTGGTTGTTGTGGAGCCTGCTGCCTGTTATATGCCTATGTAAAACTAACGTCTTGTCAGCTGAACATTCTTTTCCTCGCATCGCCTGCACGCTTGTTATTATTATTATTTTTTTAGTAGTATTTCTGTACACGCAAAAGCGAAAGACGAAAGTCTATCAACACAGGCAATAATAACCCCTCCAATTTACAATCAAATTATTTTGATCTGACAGCCTGCTTTTAGCTGAGCTTAAGTTTGAATGTTTATTGGTTATTTTATGCAGCTGATCGGTCTTTTTTTCCACTAGCCTATCTAAAACCAAATGACGGCTTATGACAGATAGTGACTTAATATCAAATGCCAACGTTGTCAAAGATAGCCTACTCATAACTCCTTATGCATATGCCTATGCTACTGTTTTACAACTGTGCATCCATGTTGGCGACCTGTGTCTCAAGCAAGCTTGTTTGATGTCTGAATTGCGTTCTCTTCCACGACTCGCACCACTCGCGCGCAAGGCGCGCTTGTTCATTGCATGGGAAAAAAATATAAGCCTAGTAGTGCAAACAGAGGACACCAGAATATCTTCAGATGAGGACATTTTACTGTGATTGACTCTGAAGAAGTCGTGACAACTCGAAACGTTAATCTTGTCACTTGACCAAATAAGCAGGTAAAAATCCACATCTGAAGACGCTCTGGTGACTTCCTTTTATGTCCTTTTCTGTCGCTTATTACAGACCTTCCGATTTACAAGTAGAACCCAATGGCTGGTTCTTTCAAATAATGACTCAGTTAAAACGGTTTCACAAAGTTGTGAAAGACATCCACCTATTGGGCCACTGTTTTAAAACGCTTGGCTTTATAGGAGACGTCTCAAGCGCCCAAGCGCAGCGTGGGCAGGCTTAATGGCCACGTTCCTGATGGTGCGTTACTGTGTAGGCTGCTATCTCTCTATTAATGAATCACTTGCACAAACAGAACACAAAGGCAAAATAGAACTCATAGACCACTAATCACTATTTGCAAAGCACGTTTCACAGAGGTTTTGAGTTTTGTGTGTTTGATTCATTTGGGCATATTTGGCGTTAAAAAAAAAAATCTCGGACGAAATGAGCGAGGTCCGGACCTCGGTAACCTCAAATGTAACTACGGCCATGTTTCTGGGTACATTTCTTCCCATTTGTGTGAGCACTTTCTAGAAAATAATATATTTTTTTCCATTTCCAAAACATTTTTTATTGTATTATACCATAGCTGGACATCTGGTTGTTTGCTTTGTTTCCATAGTTTTGTAATTTGCTTTAGTGCTGTAAGTCTTAGAATATGAAAAAAATTACGGTGCGTTCTTTTTATCCTGTTCGGTAGGTCGATGCCTAATACATTTACTGGTGTTAGAGGTTGTTTCAGATCAAAAATGTATGTGACAGCTCGCCTTACCTCCTCCCAAAATGGTTTTATTATAGAACATGTATAGAATATATGTGTATGCGACCCTTCTTCTCCACATCCTCGCCAACATTTTATGTCAGCTCCTGAGATATGGGCACATTGTTTAGGTACCATAAAAAATCTTTGATTGACCTTCCAGCCAAACTCTTTCCAGCATTTGGACTGGGTTGTTTTGAAAGTCTCTTTCCATAATTCACTCCAGGAACTATCTGTAATAGTAATTAGTAATTCATTCTCCCATTTTTCTTTTGCCTTGCACTTTGTTTTTGTCATTCTTTGTATTAGTTTATAGGCCTTTGCTAGAGCACCTCCCCTTCTACTTTTGTTTCTATTTTCTAACAAAAAAATTAAAACTTCATTGGTTGCCTTTTCCGCCTTTTGTTGTATATAGCTCCTGACCTGTAAATACTTAAAAAATGTTTTTGTGGTAGACTGTATCTCTCTGCAAGGGTTTGAAACGAAACTACTATATTTTCTTCAAAAACTTGTACAAATATGGTCAGTCCTGCACTTGCTCAAGCATCCAAAATGTTGTCATCTTTTTGTGCTCTAAAATCTGGGTCGTGTCTCATTTTTCTTAGCCGTACGCTTTCACTATTGATTTTTAAATAAGAGCATAATTGTTTCCAGGTCTTTAATGTGTTTCCAATGCAAAATGTTTGTAGATATTGCTTTTGTGACACTTTTTTAAGGAAAGGTAAAGAGCCAAGTATTCCATTTGACAACTCTCTTTCAGTATTGATCCATTTTATTTGTGATTCCTCTCCCATCCAATTCATTATTGTTAAAATGTGTGATGCGAAGTAGTATTTTTGTATTTGTGGAGCCCCTAAACCTCCCTCTTCCTTTGGTTGAGTTAATGTCTCATATTTGATTCTGTGTTTTTTGCCATTCCAAATAAAATCTGCAAAATTTATTCCAAGTTGGAGGAAGTGAAATTGGAAGTGCTTGAAATAAAAAGAGAACCTGTGGGAGTACCATCATTTTAATTGTCTCTACCCTACTATAGATTCCGTCAGGGATTAATTTCCACCTATTGAGATCCTGATTTATCTTTAATTCTAAAGTATTATAATTGTTGTTATATAAATCACTCAAGTCCGAGCTAATATAGATACCTAAGTACTTTATTATTTGTGAGTCCCATCTAATATTATAATGTTGCTTTAGTTCTTGGTCCATTTCCCTGCCAATTGTTAAGGCTTCACATTTACTTTTATTAATTTTATATCCTGAAATTGTACTATAATTTTCTATTTCTTCCATCAGTTGGTGCAGTGATTCTTTTGGGGCTGTCAAGTAAAGTATTATATCATCAGCAAATAGTGCTAGCTTATTTTTTTCCTGTCCTATTGTAATCCCTTTAATATTTCTATTTTGTCTAATAGCTATTGCAAGAATTTCAATGTAAAAGGTAAAAAGAAGTGGAGAGAGGGGGTCCCCTTGTCTTGTTCCCCTTTGAATTAAAAACCGTCTTGATAGTGTACCGTTTGTCTTTACAACTGATACCGGGTTTGCATATATTGCTTTAATCCATGTACAGAAATTTTCATCAAAACCAAAACTTAACATTACTTCAAACATGAAAGGCCATGAAACTAAATCAAACGCTTTTTCTGCATCCAAAGTCAATAAAATCAGATTTTCGTCATTTTTTTTGAGTAATCAATTATGTTCAATGTTCGTCGTATATCGTCTGCCAGGATACGTCCTGAGATGAAGCCACATTGATCGGTATTTATCAAATTAGGAATAATGTATTTTAGTCTTTTGGCAAGGATTGATGTTATTATTTTATGATCTGTATTTAATAGAGATATTGGTCTGTAGGATGAACAATTTTTCGGGTCTTTCCCTTCTTTATGTATCAAAGTGATAATAGATGAAGTCCATGTTGGAGCCCATCTACCCGTGCCCAATGCGTGATTGTAGGCTCTTACCAATAAGCTACCAAGCTGATCTTTAAATGCTTTATAAAATTCATTTGGAAAACCATCATCTCCTGGTGTTTTTCCTTGTTGTAGACCTTGTATTTCCTCATTTACTTCTTCAAGTGTAATAGGCTTTGTTAATTCAATATTATTGTCTTGTGTTGCTTTTGGTATTTCCAGTTTTTTAAGATAATTCTGAATTAGTTCTTTATCATCTTTCAATTCTGTTTTATAGAGATCTTCATAATATTTAGCAAATTCTTCTGCAATTTCATCTTTATCCATTATAACTTTATTCTGACGGGTGATTAGTTGTGTTATATGTGTCTTCTCTTGCTGTTTCTTTAATTTATACGCCAGTATCTTTAACGCCTTTGGTCCACCATCATACCGTTCCTGTTGTGTAAATTTCATTAGTTTCTCAATTTCCATCATGCGGAATTTATCTATTTTTTTCCGTTTTTCTTCTAACTCCATCTTAACCTTTTTATCGTTTGTTGCACTATGCTGTTGTTCTAAACATTTTATTTCATAAAGTAGTTGTTTTTCTAATGTTTCTTTTGATCTTTTCCTTGCCGAGGAGTAGGATATTATTATACCTCTTAATACAGCCTTTACTGCTTCCCATAGTGTGATGGGATCTATATCTGGTGTGTCATTTACTTCTATATACAGTATAATTGTAGTTCCTTTTTTATTTTTTCTACGAAGGTTATTTCCTCTAAAACAGATTTGTTCAATGTCCACAGGGATTTACCTTTTTTACAATTAAGTTTTAGAGACAGAGAGATGGCAGCGTGATCTGAAATATTTATAGAGCTAATTTGACATGAATTAACTAGTGTGAAATTGTGTTTATACATGAAAAAATAATCTAACCTATTATACACTGAATGTCTTCCTGAGTAGCAAGTGTATTCTTTTTAGATGCGTCCAGCATCTCTATAACAGGGTCTGTCCGTCCGTCTGAAACGCTTTCTTGTCTGAAACGCTTTTTTGTCTGAAACGCTTTCTTGTCTGAAACGCTTTTTTGTCTGAAACGCTTTCTTGTCTGAAACGCTTTCTTTACATTGTTCCCTCCTGTGTCCACAAGGCGGCACTTGTGGCACATGGCTGCCCGTCGTGTCGTACTGCTGTTTTGGTTTCCACGCATTAGCTCCAGTCCTGTCGTACTGCTGTTTTGTTTTCCGTGTCCTACTGCTGTTTTGGTCTCCACGCACTAGCTCCAGGCCAAGTGAAGTTTGAGGAGGTCCAAATCGGTAAGCCTGTTCTTGTTGAATCCGCGTTTCCCTCGAAATGTAGGCTATGTAACTGGGCATAGTCATGAAGTTATATGGGGTGGAAATGACGATGTGATGTTTGAGGAGGTCCAAATCGGTAAGCCTGTTCTTGTTGAATCCCCGTTTCCCTCGAAATGTAGGCTATGTAACTGGGCATAGTCACGAAATGTAGGCTATGTAAGTTATATGGGGTGGAAATGACGATGTGAAGTTTGAGGAGGTCCAAATCGGTAAGCCTGTTCTTGTTGAATCCCCGTTTCCCTCGAAATGTAGGCTATGTAACTGGGCATAGTCATGAAGTTATATGGGGTGGAAATGACGATGTGATGTTTGAGGAGGTCCAAATCGGTAAGCCTGTTCTTGTTGAATCCGCGTTTCCCTCGAAATGTAGGCTATGTAATGACGCTGTGATGTTTGATGGTACAAATCGGTAGAGCTTTAAAAGCCTGTTCTCGTTGGTAGCCGCGTAGGCTACAGCTCTAGCTAGGGTTCATGCTACCCTCTCTGATCTGTGGGGAGAAGCTTCCAAACGAGCAGTAGTAAGGTTAACCCTTTTGGTGCTGTGCTCTCTCCTAAAGTGCACTGCACTCCATTCATAACGGATAAATAGTAGGCGAGCCTACTAGTGGAGAGTGAAGTGGAGAGATGTTTGAAGCATAGGCCTATCTTATTTTGTTTTGAGATATTTTTCTAGGACTTCAAATGAAATTTAGTTTTAGTTAGTAATATTTTAAGCTAATTGGGTTAGTTAGTAATATTTTAAGCTAATTGGGTAATAATACTGTAGCCTAATTTAGTGGGTTGCTCTGTAAAACCACTGTGTGTGTGTGTGTGTGTGTGTGTGTTGTCCATGCATCTCTAGTTACATTAAGCACAAGAAGCAGGTTTGGGGCCACATGCTTTGATCAGCAGCCAAATCAACTGTAGGAGTATTTTAACACAAGGACTTACACCAGTGGTTTCCCAACCTTTTTGCCCTTGAATCCCATTTTCTCACCCCAAATTTCTAGGGACCAAGCACCCACACACACAAAAATGACTGAGCTAAGTTTTATGTACTGAAGTGATGAAACATACAGACATTTATTAATGTCCAAGATTGTATACTATTGTATCACAGCATTATGCACACACGCACGCACACACACACGCACACACACACACACACAGACACACACACACACACACACACTCAGATCTTGTACATGGACTTGTCCTAACCGATTGTTTCTTTTTCCTATTCTTGATTCCACATACAATTGTGACTGGATACGTCAATTGCTTGGCTGAAACCGGATCTCTACAAACTTTTGTGATTTTTTTTCCTACTACCAGATCATGATATGCCTACGAAGACACAATGGATAAATTGGGCATCACGTTTCCACCATTACTCCTGATAAAGAGAGAGAGGCAAAAAGCAGACAAAAACGCACAATGGAAGAATGTGAGAAGCAAGACCCGGATATGGATGCACTTGTCAAAAAACAGGAAATGAACAAGAAAGCTCAAGCTCAAGCAGGATTGAAAAAATTTAGATTGAAGCAACAAACTGAAGACCCTGAAGGTTATCAAACAAAATTGAAAGCAGAAAAACAACAGCAAAGAATGCAAAAGAAAAGCCAAGATGCCTATGATAAAGAGAGAGAGCCAAAAAGCAGACAAAAACGCAGAATGGAAGAATGTGAGAAGCAAGACCCGGATATGGATGCACTTGTCAAAAAACAGGACATGAACAAGAAAGCTCAAGCTCAAGCAAGATTGAAAAAATTTAGATTGAAGCAACAAACTGAAGACCCTGAAGGTTATCAAACAAAATTGAAAGCAGAAAAACAACAGCAAAGAATGCAAAAGAAAAGCCAAGATGCCTATGATAAAGAGAGAGAGCCAAAAAGCAGACAAAAACGCAGAATGGAAGAATGTGAGAAGCAAGACCCGGATATGGATGCACTTGTCAAAAAACAGGACATGAACAAGAAAGCTCAAGCTCAAGCAAGATTGAAAAAATTTAGATTGAAGCAACAAACTGAAGACCCTGAAGGTTATCAAACAAAATTGAAAGCAGAAAAACAACAGCAAAGAATGCAAAAGAAAAGCCAAGATGCCTATGATAAAGAGAGAGAGCCAAAAAGCAGACAAAAACGCAGAATGGAAGAATGTGAGAAGCAAGACCCGGATATGGATGCACTTGTCAAAAAACAGGACATGAACAAGAAAGCTCAAGCTCAAGCAAGATTGAAAAAATTTAGATTGAAGCAACAAACTGAAGACCCTGAAGGTTATCAAACAAAATTGAAAGCAGAAAAACAACAGCAAAGAATGCAAAAGAAAAGCCAAGATGCCTATGATAAAGAGAGAGAGCCAAAAAGCAGACAAAAACGCAGAATGGAAGAATGTGAGAAGCAAGACCCGGATATGGATGCACTTGTCAAAAAACAGGACATGAACAAGAAAGCTCAAGCAAGATTGAAAAAAATTAGATTGAAGCAACAAACTGAAGACCCTGAAGGTTATCAAACAAAATTGAAAGCAGAAAAACAACAGCAAAGAATGCAAAAGAAAAGCCAAGATGCCTATGATAAAGAGAGAGAGCCAAAAAGCAGACAAAAACGCAGAATGGAAGAATGTGAGAAGCAAGACCCGGATATGGATGCACTTGTCAAAAAACAGGACATGAACAAGAAAGCTCAAGCTCAAGCAAGATTGAAAAAATTTAGATTGAAGCAACAAACTGAAGACCCTGAAGGTTATCAAACAAAATTAAAAGCAGAAAAACAACAGCAAAGAATGCAAAAGAAAAGCCAAGATGCCTATGATAAAGAGAGAGAGCCAAAAAGCAGACAAAAACGCAGAATGGAAGAATGTGAGAAGCAAGACCCGGATATGGATGCACTTGTCAAAAAACAGGACATGAACAAGAAAGCTCAAGCTCAAGCAAGATTGAAAAAATTTAGATTGAAGCTACAAACTGAAGACCCTGAAGGTTATCAAAAAAAATTAAAAGCAGAAAAACAACAGCAAAGAATGCAAAAGAAAAGCCAAGATGCCTATGATAAAGAGAGAGAGCCAAAAAGCAGACAAAAACGCAGAATGGAAGAATGTGAGAAGCAAGACCCGGATATGGATGCACTTGTCAAAAAACAGGACATGAACAAGAAAGCTCAAGCTCAAGCAAGATTGAAAAAATTTAGATTGAAGCTACAAACTGAAGACCCTGAAGGTTATCAAAAAAAATTAAAAGCAGAAAAACAACAGCAAAGAATGCAAAAGAAAAGCCAAGATGTCAAAAAGCAGACAAAAACGCAGAATGGAAGAATGTGAGAAGCAAGACCCGGAAACTTTCAGGGCAAAAGAGACAATGGGAAGACAACAGAGACGAGAGAGTGAATTGAAGCAAGACCCTAAGGGTTTCAGGGCAAAAGAGACAATGGGAAGACAACAGAGAAGAGAAAATGAAAAGGAGGATCCTGAAAAATACAGAATGAAGGAAAAAAGCAAAAAACGTCAACAACGCTTGGCAAATGTAGACTCCGTGTTCAAAAGAAAAAAGGCTTTCCTAGATTCTATTCGCAGTGGAAGAATTTATTTCTGTATTTGCTGTCACCGAAAACTGCATGAAAATCAGGTCATTGAACTGACTGAAAACTGGCATGAATCAATGGAACAGCAGTATCCAGGTGCTGTAGAGAAGTACATTGGTGTTATTCCACAAAGAGAAGTTTATCCTCCTGTCAGTAAAGGAAGTGATCAGCATCCTCTAGTGGGAAACTGTGTGTGTCATACATGTAAGAGATACCTGGAAAGGAACCAAATGCCTCCAATGTGCAATCAAAACAACTTGCAATTTGTTAATCTTGATGCTCACCCTGAGCTAAAACTCAAAGAAGTAGAGCAACAACTTATTGCACTGAACCTCATCTTTCAAAAAATTGTATTACTTCCAAAAAGTCGCATGAACGCCATGAAGGATAAGACGGTTAGTGTGCCTGTGAATCCATCTGATATTACACAAACATTGACAAAACTTCCAAGAACCCCGGCAGATGCTGGTCTGGCAGTTGTCCAATTGAAAAGACGACTCAATTTTCCTGGTGTTCATGCCCAACAGCTGATTGATATACGCAAAGTCATCCAAGCATTACATACCTTTACCATTATGGGAAATCCACACTATGAAGGCATACTGGAGGATCCTGACTTTAAGAAGCGGTGCCTAGAAAGTGATCCTGAGGGTTATAAAATCCTATTTCCTGAGGAAGAAATTGAAGTGGAAAACTTGGTTATTAACTCCCAAAATGTTGACAAAGAATTAGAAAATCAAAACAGCACACAAGAATCAGCATCAGTTGAAGACCAAGAAGTAGATGAAGATGAAGAGTATGAAAGAAATGATCCAATTAGAAAATCTCAGTTTGATTACAACCGATCCACATGCTTTGGAGAAAATCATCCTGAAATTCATGTTGAGGAAAATCTTGCCGAACCAACTCAAGTTGCTCCAGGACAAGGTAAAATTCCTAAGAGTATTTTGTATGAAAAGGACTTTGAAGTCAAATCATTTCCATGTCTATTCCCTGATGGAAAAAATGGAAAAGACCAGCAAAGAACAGTTTCCATCAAAGAACAAGACTACTGGGTTCATAGAATATTAAATGTCGATGAACGATGTGGCAATTGTCCTTCATATGTCTTTATGGCTGCAGCTCACACAGAACTCAAGCAAATGAATCGTAACATCAACTTATCTTTTCAGCGTGGGTTGGAACGAGTAAGACCAGATGGTTCTTGTGTCTACTCTTTGGAAGACCCTTACATGGTACTTGATAACATTAAAAATACACCAAGGTATTGGAAAAAGGCAAGGCATGAGCTGTATGCAAAGCTTGAAAATCTTGGACCTTTCATATTCTTCTTTACATTGTCCTGTGCCGACATGAGATGGCCTGAGAATTTTACATCATTGCTGGAAGGCCATAACATCACATATGAATGTATAGATGGAAAAGAAGAGTTCTATGTTGATGAAAAACCTATCGACGAATTCCTGAAAGCATATCCCAGCAAGCATGAGTTCATCAGAGGCAATCTCTTAAATGCAACTCTTAATTTTCAGCACCGGCTTCGCATGTTTCTGAAACACATCATGCTATCCAGTGGATCTCCACTGACTCTAAGTAATTACAATTATCGCATAGAGTTCCAGCTGAGAGGTGCTCCACATGCCCATGGCACTCTGTGGATGGATTGGCAAAAATGTTCTGCTCTACCAAGACCAACAGTGAAATACATCGTTCAAGCCCTAAATCTAATAAAAGCTGGAGATGCCCTTAACTTGGAGCACAAATCAGCGTTGGTTCAATTTGCTGACTTATTCATCTCTGTGTCTTTGAAAGATCCGTCCACAGCTGAAATTGTCAAAGAAGTGAATGTACATAATCACACCGTCAAAGCTTGCAGAAAATATGGAACTGATTGCAGATTCAACTTTCCTCGGTTTCCAATCCATAAGACCATCATTAGTGCACCATCCAAAATTACCTATCCTGATGAAAAGGAAAGAAATATTAAAATGAAACATCACAAAGATGTCTTAGAAGGAGTGAAGGAAGTACTTCAAAATGAAGACAAATTCAAGCAAATTTGCCTTTACAAACAAAAGCGAATTGACGAAATAGTTGATGAGCGCAAATTAAAGTGGAGACTTCAGCAGATGATTGAGAATGGAAAATATGCAAAGAAGGAAGCAGTTTCTGTCCCACAGGATTTGCTTAAAGAACTTGAAGATGTGCTTAATTTGGATGGAAATGCACCAATCACTGCCCTACAGATTAGAGAGGCAACTCTTGAAAACCACTACATTGAGATGGAGACATTAATACAGCAACGGATTGAAAATCTCCTCAAAGCTGTTAGTCCAGACAAGTTTGACAAAAAATCCAATCTGTCTCTATTACAGCAATATGAACAGGCTTTGTCAGTCAATAAAGCCGGGCATACACTATGCAATATTTTCACTTGTGGGTCTTAAGCTTCTGCTCACACTGCAAGATGGAATTTCACTATTTTAAAGTTCACAGCTCACGACTCACGTCCTCACACTACACGAGCCGACAGTCGGATGCGAGCAAAATGCTTCCACTGTACGACGCGACAGGCATGTTTCCCCAATCTGCAGAGGAGGGAACATGCGCACCTGAGGTGGAGATGAGGTCGCGCTCAACAGCGAATTGCACGGCCCTGTTAATTTGTGCATGTGAAGTGTCAAATCGGGACGTAGCGCTGCTTTAACTGTGCGATTTACGCACGAGCCACGACCAGAATTTCAAACCGTTTTGATTTACTTGCGACCCTGCGATTGCTTGATCGTGAGGCGAAATCGCTTGTCGTTACCCCATGTACACTGCACGATGCGAGACTCACGATTGACCTGCGATTGAGCAAGAAATCGGCCCGACTCTCAGAAAGTCGTGCGAGTGCCAAATCGGGGCAAAATCGGGGCAAAAGTCGCACAGTGTAAGCCCAGCTTAAGAAAGGTTACTCAGTTCACTATAAGAGAGATGTGGACGAAATCATGGTGAATACTTTCAATCCTGAATGGATATCCGCCTGGAACGGAAATATGGACTTTCAGTTATGTCTTGATTACTTTGCAGTGATAACCTACATAAGTGACTACTATTGTAAGGATGATAGTGGCACCATGCAGATTTTACAGGAAGCTCTGAAAGACTCAATGAATGATAATCTAAAAGAACGACTCAAGAAAATGGTGTCAGTGTTTTTAACTCATCGCCAAATGGGAGAAAGCGAAGCATATTTTCGAATAATTCCCAGCATGCACATGAAGGACTCTAATGTGAAAACTGTTTTTGCACAAACTGGATTCAATCCAAGTCGATACTTGGAAAGAGTAGATGAAGAAAATGTGGATCAATGTGAGAAAGTAGTTGAAGTGGACGGAAGAAATGGCAAGTACCAAGAGAAACCTTCCCTTTATGACAAATACATCAGACGAGATTGCAAGACACAACCTCAAATCATAAAACTTTGCTACGCACAATTTGTGAAAAGATACAAATCTGTTGGAAAGATAGATAAGTATGACTTTACTCCAAGGCAAGTTCCAAAACAGTTTGATGAGGATGGAGCAGCACAATATACAGAACACATTATAACCAGTAGTTATGATGATCATGATTATGTTTTTGAGCTCCCAAAGTTCATCATCATAACAAATCTGAAACCAGGTGAGCTTCCATTCATGAAGCTCAGATCTCCACAAGTATTGCGCTTTCATAAATTTAATCGTGAAAAAGAGCAACATGAATACTTCTTCTCAGAGCTTCAGCTCTATCTTCCTCACAATACAAACCTAAAGGAAGAAAAAGAAAACTTCGAACTGTGCCAAAAAAGATTTCTTTCTTCAGTTATTCCAAAAGTCAAATGTAAAATAATGGAATTTCTTGAATCTGTTGAGGATGGGTTGGCCAAAGCACAAGAGCTTAAAGACAATTCTGTTGGAGATGAAATGGACCCCCAGAATGAACAGGACAGGGCGGAATGTGAAGAAGAAGGAGTTTCTGAGCACCCTGACTATGTTTTGCTCAATCCAGAAAATTTGGACAAAGAAGCTGAGTCAACATCGACTGGACTTTTCAAAACCGTTGAGCTTTGCTCTCAGGAGGAATTGGAGTCTCTCACATCAAGTCTTGATAGTGATCAACGTTTGGCCTTGAACATTATTCTAAATTATTCACAACAGCTGAAAATGTCAAGAAGTATTCCTACTTCCATAGACCCACCATTGCTCATCATCCAAGGTGGAGCTGGAGCTGGCAAAAGTCTTTTGATACGAGCCATGGGACAATGGTTTGAGAAAATTTTGCGTCAGTCAGGAGATGATCCAGATAAGCCCTACATACTCATCACAGCTTTTACTGGAACAGCAGCCGCAAATGTGGATGGCATGACTTTACATAGTGCATTCAACTTTAATTTTGGAAACACATTCCTATCCCTTGGAGACAAAACAAGAGATGAAAAGCGAGAACAGCTGAAAAATTTTAAAATGCTAATCATTGATGAATACAGCATGGTTAAAGCAGATATGTTCTATCAATTGGATTTACGGCTGCGTGAATTGAAACAAAACACAGAAGAGCCATTTGGAGGCTGCTCTATCATCTTGCTTGGAGATCTTCTTCAACTAAAACCAGTCCTGGGAAGATACATTTTTGAACAACCATTATGTACTGATTACCATATAACTCATCTGCTGGACCCTCTTTGGGATAAGTTCCAAGTGCTATTATTGACTTACAATCATAGGCAAGGGGAGGACTTTGCTTATGCTGAAATTCTCAATAGAGTAAGAACTGGTGATCAATCTAGTGAGGATTGTTCATTTCTTCAACAGAGAGTGAGACCAATGGGACATGCTGACATTCCAGAAAATGCTCTTTTTATTATCTGTACTAATAAAGGAGTTAATGAAGTCAATGAAGTGAAGCTTGAAAGTATGGAGGGCAATTGTCATTCATTTCTTGCCAGCGTATATAGGTCTGGTAAACCAGCTAACAACCCCAAAAAAGGGAAGGATGGATCAGTTTTCAACACACCTTTGCAGATGGAACTTAAACTAAAGATTGGTGCTCAAGTTATGCTGACACACAATTTAGATGTTCTAGACTCTCTAACAAATGGAACCATTGGGAAAGTTGTTGGATTCGAGAGAGATTCACAAGGGGTCATCAAATCAGTGCTGGTCCACTTCAAAGACAAAAAATCTGGGAAGGAAAGAAGAAAAAAGAATTCAGCAGTAACAAATCAACGATTTCCCAACACACCAGTCACCCCCATTGAAAAAATTGAATTCCGATTCAATACATCTAAAAATCCAACATCCCAAAACGACTTCATGACCGCAATTCAATTTCCGCTTAAACTTTGTTTTGCCTGCACAGCTCACAAAATGCAGGGCAGTACTGTGGTGAAGCCCGATTCATTGGCAATTGACCTGACATCCGTGAGAGAAGCAGCACAAGGATATGTTATGATGAGTAGGGTGCAATCAATCAATCAATTGTTTATATTAGAAAAGTTTGAGACAAGCAAATTATACCCTTCTCCCTCTGCATTAGAGGAACTGAAAAGATTGCAAGGACTTTCTCTAAATGCAAAGGACAAATTGCAAAAGGACAACACTTTAATCACAAGCCTAAATGTNTGTGTCACGGGGGTGACCTAGTTCAAGTGGAGAGCATGTTATTGTTTACACAGAGAAAAGAATATGAAGCGCTCTCTGGTCTTCGAGGCGCACACGCGCGCTAACGAGCTGAATGCCAACAGGTGAGAAGCGGAAAATGGCAGAACCTGATTGGCACGTGAGGCAGGGAATGGTAATGTGCTGGTGCAGAGATGAGGAGAACGCCTTGGGAGAAGAGAACACCGCTCAGGAGAGGAGGAGCGCGGGAGGAGAGATGGCCGCAGCCGAGGGAACGCACACCTGAGGGGAGAAAGCCCACAGCCGGTATCCGGACGGCACTGAGCAAGAAAGACGACGAAGCACGATCCGATGGATCCGGACCCAGGCAGCCTGACTCCGTGGAGGGTGCGCGCTGGCATTTTGCCCGATGTTGGAAGCCGTGACCCGAGCCAGGTGGAACTGCCACGAAGGAAGAAGAATCGTCGCTCAGGTGCCGAGGCCTCCCAATTGAGAGTCCCCTCTCCAACCGTGCCCTGCCCTCGGATTTCTCTCCCGCTCTCTCTCTCTCTCTCTCTCGGCCCCAAGACTAACGGACACAGGAGCTCGACCACCACTGTTGCAGGATAAACCTTGTATGCAGCCCGAAAGCTACGAGTTTTAATTCACTGAGTGCCGTGCCCCTTTGACTCACAGAAGTAGACTAAATTGATTGATGTGCTTCGTGTGCAGTGCGTGGTGTGACAATTCACGTGTGCCTTTATACCGTACTTTCTAAGACTGTAGCCTACTCCATTTACCCTGCACTGTGGAAAAGATGAACATTTCACTGGTGGTAACCAACGTCTCCCAACAGCACCCAACCCCGCCCCAGGGCGGACTGTGTTCCGGAGCCGACGAGCCGACTGATCTCCCTGGACAAATCCGTGTGGCCCTAGACTGTGACTGGTAGCGTAAAAGAACCGGCATCCTCTTGCCATTTTAATATCCCTTCCCCCATCCCTTCCTGTTTAATAAATTCTAACTTAAAATTGATTCATGTCTTCTTGCGTATTTGGGTGTGCACAGTTTACTCCTCAGGGTAATATTAATATTGGTAATGGAGGTGTCGCTATTTTTGCGCACCCCCTCACCTGCGACATACGCTCTCTCTCTCGCCACCTTAAGAATTTGAAAGAAGACCCAAAAGTATGTGGAAAAGTTATAGCTTTACAAGAGACATGGTGCAACCCTGATCAAGAAGATCTGACACACATTCTCCAACTACCAGGCTATAATGCTCATTTTGTAAGTCAAGGAAGAGGCAAAGGAATCGCAACCTTTTACAAAAAGAATTTCAAAGTCTCGGGATGCATCAACAACAACCTCTATCAAATGTCTAAAGTCACAGATGGAAATATGTCTGTGATTAATGTCTACATTTCACATGGAGCCAACAAGAGAGACTTTCTGCAAGATTTATGTACCCTGGTTATGGATTCCAAAAGCTGCTTCGTGGTTGGGGACTTCAATATTGATTTTCTTCAAAACCCAAGTGATTTGATCGTCAAAACCATGACATCCAATGGTTTCAAGCAAATTGTGAAATCACCAACACACAATCATGGTGGACTCTTGGATCACGTTTATGTCAAACAATTGGTTAAAGACATAGACATTTGTATTGACTTTCCTTTTTATTCAGACCATGCCATGATTGCTGTCTTTGAACCTCCTGACATTTGAAATGGTTCCCTCTACAATTTGGTTCATTTTCCATGTTATATGGACATTTTGTTTCGTTATATGTTGTTCAGCAGTTTGATTAATGAGCGCAATTGCATTGTGTTCAGTTTTGCATTTTATGTTACATGGGCATGTTGACTTGATTTATTTGCAATATGTTTTTTTTTGGATCATAGAAAGACTGACAATTGTTGCATTTGCACTTTATGTCACTTTGTGTCTTTGATGTAATTAAATTAGTTTGGTTTCAAAGTTTTCTTGATTCTATTCTGTTTATATTTAAGAAAATAGGTTTTTAATCTAAAAGCTGGCTTCATTTTGCAAATACATCCAATTCTCATTATAAAGTACACGCATATAACAAATTTCCACCTAAAATGTTTGGATTCTCTAATTTTTTCCTTTTTTCTATAGTTTAAAATCCCTTCAATATGTATATCTGCAATTGAATATGAAATTGTTCAGTTCTTTGAAATGCGTTATAATGGGAATTGAGTGTGTATCTTTTCAGCAAGTGACAGGTTAGGAGGAGGTCAGGGGGCATTTGGGTTGAGGTTGGAACTGGCATAGAGGGACGCATCTGTTGTCCGCCTGTCGGCCTTGTTTACTTGGGTGGAGTGCTCTCCATACGTCTACCAGTCCAAAAAAAAAATAACACATTCTTGATTTTCCTGAAAATCTGACGAAGTCTTTGCCTGGAAGTGTTGCCCTTAATATGTCATGATGGCTTGGTAATGACCCTGTGAAGTTATACTTGCTTGTCCTTCTTC
This sequence comes from Engraulis encrasicolus, assembly GCF_034702125.1. NCBI lineage: Eukaryota > Metazoa > Chordata > Actinopteri > Clupeiformes > Engraulidae > Engraulis > Engraulis encrasicolus. The sequence goes on from NC_085863.1 coordinate 32,378,322, forward strand.
CTGTCTTGTTTCATTTTCACAAAGGTGAGAGAGAGAGAGAGAGAGAGAGAGAGAGAGAGAGAGAGAGAGAGAGATCTCCCTATAACTGCACAAGGAACAAATAGTAATAGTAACAGTTTAGAAAATACTAACATATTATTGCACACAAGTAAGCAGGAAAATCGCAGGCCCCAGCTTTTGGGAATCATAGCATCACATCTTCAGGAAGTCTCATTCAAGTTTTCACTTTTTGTGTCTACTTCAATAGTGCCACACATCAAAAGTTTCCTAGCATTTGGGATTAGGCCTATGGCTGTTGTCGTCATTTATTAAAATAAACTGCTGTGTAGTTGCTTTTAACAGAACAGTAAAACGTGGCAGTGTGTTTGTGTGTGTGTGTGTGTGTTTGTTTGTTTGAGTGCATGCTACATGTATGTGTACATGCATGTGTGCGTGCGTGCGTGTGTATGCCACTGGCGTGCAGGCTAATTAAAGTCCCTAACACAACAAGACCACAGCTCAGGGAGTGCAATTGTTCATACATACATACAGAAAAAAAGTAAAGAAAGAAAACAAAAGCTGCCGAGTCCTTGTTCTTCATGAGACAGAATAGCAGCTTAATAGATGCACAAAGCACCAATGGCTGATTCCCAGCTGCAGAGATTTTTTCCATTGACTCCAAATGTCAGACGGTTTGACATGCAAATGCTGACCTCTGTATACAACACTGATTAAGGAATTGCGTGCGTGCGTGCGTGCGTGCGTGCGTGCGTGCGAGCGAGAGTGCGTGCCTCTGTCTGTCTGTCTGCGTGCGTGCACACTTGACAGGGATATCTATCTGAACATGAGTTGACAAACCAAGGGCCTATTATGAGTACGGTATATGCACTTTCTACATTGTAAGTATGTGCGTCATATTAGGTGTGCACTGTGCAATGGCATGTTGCTATTCATATTGTACTTTAATGGACTATACGTTTGTGTCTCTTGACTCAATGTGTCTATGTTGTTTTTTGAGACAGCTACAGTAACACCTGCTTCAGGTTAGATCTACTGTATATGTTGTTGTTGTCATAACTTCCGGTCATGAATTCATTAATTCCTAAAACATTTGACAACTGCCCTGTCTCGTCTCTGGAGCCATAAACACTCTTGTTACTTTTTCCCTGAAGAGAAATAAAACCTGCTCTGAGAGGATGACATTGACGTGACATTAGCTGCCATGTCTGTGGTAGATACTGTACATGTGTAATTTTCAGCCCTGTTTCCACCGTAGCACTGACTCACAGAACTCCCCAGGCACAGCCAGGAGCGTTCGGCTCAATCTGTGTGAAACAAATGACGGCAAAGAGAGAGAGAGACAGACAGACAGAGAGAGAGAGAGAGAGAGATATCTGTCTCAAATAAATTGCCGTGAGACATGTTCCTGTACTCAGGTCTTCGAGCCTCAGCTTTCCCGGCACATACATGAATGTGATCTTACAAGACGCTGGCAGGCAATCCCCTAGGTCTAGAAAGTCAACTCACAAGACCCTTATGCCTGCATCATCAGCCCCTTCTCTCTATCTCTGACTGCCTCTATGGCAAATCGGGGGTCTTAATTTAGCTGCAGATGATAACACAGAGGAAAGTCATTGAAGCCATCAACTTACAGTGTGTTCTGAAGAGAGAGAGAGAGAGAGAGAGAGAGAGAGAGAGAGAGAGAGAGAGAGACTCTTTTTGCACTTGACTCTGCACTGCGTGATGCCACTTAAAAAAGAAGCCTTGTATTCTGAGCTAAAATATAGAAGGATGAAATCAGAGAAGGAAGAGAGGGAAAACAGACCATGAGAAAAAAAGCCTTACAGAAGAGGGGCACTGCTGACACTTCCAGGACCCAGAATGTACATTACAGTCTAGAATGAGAATTAAAAGGATGTTTTTTGTGAGACCACAATGGGTCTCGTGAATGACAGACAATGTAGGGGGATCTCATGGATGAGAGAGAGTGAAGGTCCTTGCGAATTATGTTCTGTCCTGTATTGCTTCAGGCTCTTTTAAGACTGTGGGCCGTGTCTGGGCCACATGTGGCCCATGGACCGGGCCGCTAATTAGCTCACGTCTCACTGACTACTCTACAGTAATCACCGTAGCTGTAATCATAGTGCTGTAATCATTTTAATCAGGGGTTCAGTGGTATGCAATACTCTCCCGTCACACTAAGCCCTCTGCAGGACAGAGCTGGCACTGTTAGCCAGGAAATCGCGAGTCACTTCCAGACTTTGGTCTGGTTAATTCCCGTTGTCAACTAATTTCTCCAAGGCAGATGCAAAGTTTGAGTCTAGCTTGCATTGATGAAATGCCAGTGTGCTACTGGTTCAAGCTATAATCATACCACATATTGTTTCACACACCTATTAACTGAACTGGTTAATAATTGCCTTGAATTTGCCTCATCAAGCCATTGGAAATTATCGAAATTGTTTGGTTTGAAATGTTGAAGATAGACTACCTTGACTGAAAAGACAAGAGAGACAAAAATCCCATGACCTGACGTTGGACATTCACCAAATACAAATAACAGAAGCACATCCCAAAGGCACCCTATACAGTACAGTTTCCAAATCTCCAGTGCACAGTAACTAACCAATTAAATACTCTGAAAGCCTGTGAAACAACAAGAGCTGAAAAGCATACGGTGTGCGGCTGCCTGGCTCTTCCAGGGGATGCTGAAAGCTTGTACACCAGACCTTGAACTACCATAAGAGGGGCAGCAAAATTTGTGGCTTATATGCTTTTACACCAGACCTTGAACTACCATAAGAGGGGCAGCAGGATTCGCGGCCGGCACGCTTTTATACCTGCCTTGATCTGCCTTAAGAGGGGCAGGAGGTGCTGCATCTGACCTTACCACTGAAAAGGAAACCTCTCCAAGGTGCTCCTCTCCTGCATCCTTAATGTCATCTTTACTACTTACTGCCTTTCTCAGGCTGAACTTTTACTGTGGCCTTGTGAACATTTCCCCCAGGACCCATTTCAGCTTTTTTTTCTTTTTATTTCTTTCTTGAAGACAAGGACATAGAGTCATATGTTCCTGCACTGCTCTCTCTAGCTGACGTAAAGGAAACAAGCCCAAAGGCACGTTTCAGCTCTGAACATGAGACTGCCATACATAGTGTAGGTGAGAGGTGCCATACAGGCAGTCAGAGATAGCGAGAAGAGGCTGATGATGCAGGCATACGGGTCTTGTGAGTTGACTTTCTAGACCTAGGGGATTGCCTGCCAGTGTCTTGTAAGATCACATTCATGTATGTGCGGTGAAGGGTAAATGTTCATTTTACCGCTCAAAGTGATCCAGGACCATTGTATATTTAATCTCTCACAGTGATCCAGTGCTAATGTTAATGTCACCACTGACAGTGATCCAGGACCATTGTTCATTTTAGCACGCAAAGTGATCCAGGACAATATTTCATGTCACTGCTCACAGTGATGCAGGACCATTGTTCATTTTACTGCTCACAATGATCCAGGACCATAGTTAATTTTACCGCTCAAAGTGATCCAGGACCATTTTTTATTTCACCTATCACAGTGATCTAGCAACATTGTGCATTTCACCGCTCACTACTCACCCCTGCCCTAGGTGGCTTCAAACCCGGGTAGTCTCAGGAACACCTCGGTGAAAAGCTCAAAATCTCCAGCTCTGCAGACCTCCAGAGTGAGGACCGGACCGGCAGCCCGAAAAAGTGTTCTCTCGATGGGCTTTGTCATGTGTCAGACTCGGTAGGAACGAGACGTCCAGAAAGTTTTGGGTTTTGGACCATGGATGTTAGTTTAGCACAAACTGGGTAATAATTGTGACCCCTGCAGTTAAAGATGACAAAAATGTATAAAATTCTTCTGAGCGTTAAGTGGTTAAAGTGTGCCAAAAACATGTAAAATTGTCACTTGATGTTGGTGACTTTGGTAACACCAATCTGATGAGTGTGCCAGGAGACAGCTTGTTCCAGATCTGACTGAATTGTGCAGGTTTATGAAACACAATTCAATGAAATAAGCTCTTTTTATGAGCGGACGTGTTTTCAAACGTTCAAGAACATCTAATACATCATAATAATTCTCTTTGGTTGCCAGTTAATATGAAGACCAAACAACTTCTCGGGGCCAGAAATATCTGCACAAAAACAAACATACAAACAAATAAAAAGACAGACACAAATATAAAAAGAAACGTCATGTTTGGCAATATCAGCAGATAAACAATGCAATAAGGAATGCTAAGCACTTATTACTGTAAACAATAAAATTGTCTCACTGCTCTCTCCCTCTCTCTCTCACACACACACACACACACACACACACACACACACACACACACACACACACACACACACACACACACACACTTCTCTGTCTGCCTGTCTTCCCTCATCAATGCGGATGACAGCAGTAGCTTTGTGTGGATTATAACAAGTTAGCTTCCTCCTTGACCCCCGTGTTCATGAACAAATACGTGTCTTAAAGAAACAAAAACCCTGCACAGAGCATCAAAGGAGCTCCTCAAGTGTCGGCTGGGAGTGTTTTGATTTGAATGATTTAGACCTGGCAGAAGCGTACAATGGCTTAGCGAGAGCCTTCACCACACAGCTCCCCTCTGGTCACACCAACATTCACAAAATCCTGTGTTTGTTTGAGAAGGCAAATTAACACTAGAAGGGATGATGCATAAATATTCCTGGCAGCTTTTTTGTCAACCTTCAATCAACCTCTCTAGAAAAAGAAAACAGACATACCAAATGTAATGATTTATTATTTCACATCATTGGCTTCCCTGATGATTAAAAAAATCTCTGCAGCTGAAGATCACAGTTCCTTAATAGTCAATTTCCACCCTGCTTGATGATGTTGGAAGTTGATAAACATAACATGCAGGACATGTTCTGTGTGTAAACTGCAAGTATGAGGAACAGGTCTGTCTCGTAAAAAATGTTCTTATACTAACTGTTATCAATCCTTTCTCATACTGTACATATCAAGTATTGACCCCCCCCCTCCTTGCCAATTAAATTGTAACAACTCCACTAAGTGCTCTTCAAAGTCCCAAAACACTTTTTCACTTGCACACACATACACACATGCAGGCAGGCAGGTTGGATCTGACAATTAGGATATAGCTGACTTATGTGACCTCTACCAGCCAATCATAGCTTGGCAACACACCTGAGGAAGTGAAGGAGAGCTGTAATTTGCTTGGCTGCTCAGCTTAAACAACATCAACACCACTCATGCCAACATCACAGTGTGGGTGCTGTTATTGTTTCATTATGCACAAGTGCATGACACACACACACACACCTTCAATCAAAAGACGATTTTCTAATATGGCAACATATTAGACAACATAGCTTTATGAATCTTTGAATCTTGAATCTTTGAATCTTGAATGTACTGTATAAGATACTGCACCTGAAAAGCTAAAACACCAATGCCAGAGATCTACTATATCCAACCAAGTAGGGATGTGGAGGTTTAACCTGTTAGGATACAGCCCCTGGTATACAGTAAATTGACTGTTACCAGAAAAGAGCAAATCGTAATGCCTTCCTAAATACACTGTGAAGTCTAGTGTACCAGTGTAGTAGTTTGTAGTGCTATGGTAGTAACTACTATGACTATTACACATTCCACTGGTGGAATGACATACATTAAATAGCCTAAAATTCTACAGCTATTAATGTGCTCTGTCCACATGGTGCCCGTATTCTACTTTTTGGGGGCTTGGCCCAAGGACAACACCTGATGGTGGTACACAAATGCAGGGGCCCTCTGTATCCACGACGACACCACTCTATTCTGTCTGCAGTATCCGGCCCAGACACGCCCGCCTGACCTGTAATGGTGTAGTCAGTGTAACTATGCCAACGCACTTCTGTTCCGTGAGGAGAGGCATTCCGTAAGGACAGTTGATGTGGAGTAGTGTTGCTCGGGGGTGAGGTAGAGGAGGAGACGACCCAGTGCACTGTAAGGACAAACCAATAAGGAGTCCGGTAGTGTGGGAGTGGGGTAGGAGGGGAGAGGGTGCAGCGCATGATAAATAATATGAAATCAATGCAACCACATTGGTTTTATGCAACCCGGAGGACAAAGAGAGGGGAAGAAGATAGAGACAGAGACAGAGACAAAGTGAGAGAGAGAGACCGAGAGTGGGAGACAGAGAGAGAGAGAGAGAGAGAGAGAGAGAGAGAGAGAGAGAGAGAGAGAGAGTACAGCTCCTCCAATGCAATGCCCTAGTATGAAACATGCTATCGACCTGCTCTACTGCGTATGGATCCCTATAGATCTGACTCTATCTCCATCAGTGGTACTGCCCTTAGCAGCATTTCATGATTTATATTGTTGGTGGTATCCTGTTGACATGCCGGCAGACTAGACAAACAAACAGATGGCTGTGGAAATACATAACAGCCTCCTGTGCGGAAGACAGAAGAATGTGGCAGTTACACAATATGGCATGTTTTCTCACAATTTTATTTGTGCAGAACAACTTGCAGACATACACCCTGATAGGAGTAACTGGTGTGACAAGTTAAACACTTATTAAACAACAAACACACAATCACATACTGTATTTACTGTAATGAAAAAGAAATTACACATGCACGTATTAACCCTTTAGCTACCATAACGGCCGTGAACGTCCGGCTGGATCTGTACTATAACGGCCGCGGCCGGCCGGAATATTTTCATATGAAAATACGGATGCACGGCCGTCATCATGCAGTTTTCGGTAACACTTTACAATAAGGTTACATGAATAATGACGGAATAACGTTTGAAGTAATGACTGATTAATAGCGAATTAACATATGATGAATGTATGCAGTAATTAGTAGTCGATACAGAAGTATGTATGACTCACGATTTAAGTATTGATGATTCACTATGAAGTAATGTGGTATGCCAAAGGTTAATTAAGGGCGTGAGTTCCAAATGTTAATAAATCATGTGCGGAAAAAGATCCTACGATATCTTTCCGATCATATGTGAATCAGACATGCGGGAAAAGATCCTACGATATCTTTCCGATCATATGTGAATCAGACATTAGTTAACCTTAGGCTAAGTAATTCTGGTTCATGGTGTGATAAATTAATAGTGCGATTTTATTAGGCTGCCAGGCCTAGGCCAACTACCACTGCGGATAAAAGACGTAGCCTACCATATCAGTCCATGGTAGTTATATGGGCCTACCTGAAACGGGCGAGTGAGTGAGAGGACGTCCAAGAGCAAGGTGACTGTGCTTGGAGAGAAACTGCGTGCCTTTACCGTTGGATGTAGTGGCTTTCGTGAGGGATGTGATGCAAATACTTAGCCATCGCATTTCACTTGATACAGGAGAATCATCTTATCCATGGCATTAATGCCAAGCTATTTGAAAAGCTTTAATAGTTGGACTTCAATTGACACCAGAAGCAACTTAGAATTACAAAGTCTTCTTTCTTGTTAAATTTGCACGGGGTTAAATTGCAGAGCAAAGAATAACTGTCTTCAAGTAATGTCTATGCAATGTCTATTCCAGCGGCAGCACCTACTCTTCCACTTGCGCATGATGACACAGACGCTGAGAAGCAAAGTCACGACCCTTGAAAACAGGGTTGAAAGTCTCGCCGAAGAGCATGACTATCTAAGGGAGAGATTGGAAGATGGTAAATTGGCAAGATTTCAAATATTCATATTCTGATACTGGATGTGTTAATAACCGTAAATGTGGGTTCTTATATTTTAGTAGTTTATTTCCAGAATTCATGCTGCCCATTTCCAAGTGTTTACCATTTCACGAGTAATTCACATCATCAAATTCTAGGTATTCATTATGGCTAGGAAAATTGCACTTTTCATACATGAAAAGGGAGATCTTCTCCATTGTCTGCCATTTTGAATTTCCAGAAATAGACGTCTTCTTTAGCTGCAAAACTTACTGTGCTTTGGTCATACCAGTGAATATGAGTTTATTTCCAAGTAGATGTTCATGAAAAGATCGAATTTGGCAATAAGCAGCACAGTTTCAATGAGCAGCATAGTTGAAAGTGAAAAGAATGCCCAACTGGGAAACTCCACAACTCCCGTTGTCATTGTGACACAGCACTCTACAGCACACCGCGAAAATGCATTCATGCCTCACCCGCGCAAGAGGGGCAGCCCCCAAAGGCGCCCAAAAGGGTGCAGTGTGGTGGAACTGTAACATACTCATGGCACCTCAGTCACGGCTGGGGATGGGGGAGAGCACTGGTTAATTACTCACCCCACCAACCTGGCCGGTCAGGAGCCGAACCGGCAACCTTTGGACTAAAAGTGTGACGGCTTATTAGTGGGGCTTCTTAAGTCAATATTTCATTAGAATCTTTCACTTGGTGATACAAGCACCAAATCAGGTACACAGGTGCTCCAGGGCCTACTCTCCCAGAAAAGGTCGCTATCCAGGTGAAAAAACAGGATGGCGGCCATTTTTCAAGATGGCCGCCTCATTAAAGGTGAAAAAAGCTGTTTTCGTCTTAGAATGGCAAGTAATATAGATATCTGAGTGATGGAAATATTAAAATGTATGCATTCTGACCAGGACAAATTCATAGTATCATTATTTCATCACAAAATGGCCACCACTTTTCAAAATGGCAGCCCTTACGTGACTGAAAATGCACATTTATGACATACAGCTGTCCGATAGCAGGTATTCAATAATGCATACTAACCTTGCCATCACTGTTGGAATACAATATTGTAAAAACAATTTTGTTTACATTCTGTATTAGAGTGATGTTATAGCACAACCAGGGCACAGTGGTGACATCACTACTGTGAGACTCAGCATGGGGTTCAGTGTCGGCTTGTGGTACAATAGCTGTAGTTGCAGTTTACTAACTCTTTAGTATACTCAGTTTAGTTGTATTGCTAGTATTTATAGTCTCCCATATGCTATCCAATAAGACCCTCTATATAGCTTAATTAGAAATGTAGTTAGTGTAGTTAGAAATTTAGTTAGATAGACGCACCTGAATTGACAGGATGTGCCAGCGCGGGAGAGCCGAGCCAAGGGTAACGGGGCTTCAGTTACCCGGATAGTGTACAGATTGCACAGGACTTAAATGACACTGGATGAACGATCGGGCTGGGTGTAGGGCAGAAGTTGCCTGATTTTCATAGACTTCAGATCACATACCGCAATTCTGGTCTGACCAGGACTATAACGATTAGCGTTTCCATACAGGACGAACTTTGTTTCCATGGCCTGGTTAACCCGCCTCCCTCGGCTTGCTACTGGTTGAGGGCTGTGCCGAAGTTTAAACCAAACATTTCTTAGCCCAATAGAAAGTCTCTGCTTAAACCACGTCACTGCCTTGAACACATCTCTACCCAGGACTGTTGGAAATGCACAGTTGATTGGTTCCAGACAAAGTGGGTAGAGATCCCGCTGTAGCGAGAAAGAGCAAGCTCCTAGCCCTAATGTGTGTCGCTGAGCCGAAGGCGTTGCGTCCCCAGTAGGGCGGAGCCCGGCTAGGGCAGAAGATGACTTAACCTTGTTGTGTCCCATATCTCAATGTGCTTTTATAATTTGAACGGTTGGGTGGTAAAAGGATAGACCCTTTAACCGTATTACACAAGATGTCTGCTAAAAATCCATTGAGCTGCAGTACGTGTCGGGAACAATACCTCAATCACCCTGACCCTGAGCACGGGGGCCCCGCAAGGTTGTGTGCTCATCCCCCTGCTGTTCACGCTGCTGACACATGACTGCACAACGACCCACAGCACTACCCATCTGATGAAGTTTGCGTACGATACAACACTGGTGGGCCTCATCACTAAGGGTGACGAGACTCACTACAGAGAAGAAGTAGACTTGCTGGCCAGATGGTGTAAGGACAACAACCTCCTGCTGAATGTCAACAAGACCAAGGAGATTGTTGTCAACTTTCAGAGGGGCCAAAAACAACTGCCACCACTGACCATCAACAATGATGTTGTGGAGAGAGTGAGCAGCACAAAATTCCTTGGAGTGCACATCAGCGACGACCTCTCTTTGACCACAAACACATCATCACTGGCGAAGAAGGCCCAACAGCGCCTCTACTTTTTGTGCAAACTGAAGAAGGCAAGTGCTACACCCTCCATCATGACAGCATTCCACAGAGGAACCATCAAGAGCATCCTGATCAGCTGTGTGACACAGTGTGGAGGAGGATGCACAGAGCAAAACAGGAAGACACTCCAGCGCATTGTGAACACAGCGTAGAAGATCATTGGAGCGCCACTCCCTCTCTGCAGGACATTTACACCACCCGCCCCACCCGAAAAGCACTGATGATCACCAAGGACATAAGTCACCCTGCACACAAACTGTTCAGTCTCCTGCCCTCTGGAAAGAGGTACAGGTGCCTCCGCTCAGATACCACCAGTCTGGCAAAGACCTTCATACACCAAGCAATCAGGATGCTGAACTCTTGCCCCGCCCTCCTATCACCGATAGCCCCCTCTCAACACTGAATTGTGATTGCACATTCTACTTGCACTAACTCGAACACACACACACACACACACACACACACACACAGCACTGAACTAACTCAAAGGCACACACAAACATGCACACACATGTTGCTGCTGCTTCATGCCTGTTACTTAATGACTGTACTGGAAAACTGGCTACCAACTATAGTTGTAAATATTGCACATTACAATTGCTTACTTTATATGCAGTATTATTTCACAATGCTACTATCACTATATCAGAATCGTCACAATAGGACATAACTGAAAATGCACAACAATACCTCTTCTTAATACATGTTCTATGTATGTCTGTTGTTGCCCAGTTTTCCACTTTATGTGTCTGTAAGGATATTGTATAGGTACTCTAGGTGTAATGCATGTATACTGTCTATGTCTAATTGCCTAAGTCCACACCTAAAGTCTATGTCTATGTCTGCATGGGAAAGTAAGAAACGTAATTTCAATTCTTTGTATGGCCAGTGCATGTAAAGAAATTGACAATAAAACCGACTTGACTTGACTACTAAAACAGACTGGAAGAACTGCTGCCTCTGTCAGAAAGATACAAAAGAGGAGTTGAAGTCTCCCCCTACCCATTACAGCTGTAGTTCTGATGGCTATTCCATGCTAGCCACAAACATACCACAATTTCAAGAGCTCAACCTACTCAGGTTAGATATATAAAGATTGGGTGAAGGAGGTGGTATTGCAGTGTTGCAGTCAGCAATTTTGCAATTCTCCAGGATGCAGGATTAGAGATGATGTGGATCGAATTTGGCCATGGTCATTCCATCAGGTGGCTGCCAATTCATGACATGATGTTGAATCTTGGGCCAGAGAAATCCAAAAGCATGATGTCCTCCTTCCATTCTTTCACTGGCTGTGATGTTGTATCAGCTTTCCATAGCAAAGGCAAGAAAACAGCATGGCAAACATGGGACGTCTGCCCTGAAGTGACTCATGTCTTCAAAAACCTCAGTTCATACCCAGAAGTATACTGAAGATACTGACCTGAACCTTCTTGAGAGGTTTGTCATCAATATTTATGACAAGAACAGCACAACAGACAAGGTTGATGAGGTTAAGACTGGACTTGTTTGCTCGGAAACAAAGATCCTATGATGCCATTCCACCGACAATTGCATCCCTTGTCCATCATGTTAAACGGTCCGCTGCCAAACTGCCTGTTTATGGGACCAGGATACTGTGTGCAAAATGCAAATTGAAAGCCCTGCCAACTGAGGGTGGCAAAAAGATGGCGAGGCCTGGAAAGTTCTCTGGTCAAAGCTTCCTACAATTGCGGAGAGTTGCCAGCAACTGACAAAATGTGGATGCAAGACTGACTGCCGAGGAAGATGCAAATGCTATTGCTTTAGCCTTAACTGTACACAGTTATGTTCCTGAAAATGCGAGGACTAAAAATAACTAATCCAACATCATGTGTATCAGAGAGTTTTCCTACCCAAACAACAAACATGTAATCATTATAGGCCTACTTCTGTTTTTGTAATATTTAGAATCATTCAGTGAGTGTTAGTTTATTTACATGTAATTATGAAAATACTATAATTGTCAATATTTTTTTGTGTGTATCATTGAATTTTCCATGCTCAACATAATATATTTCCATACATAGACATTCAAAATATGATCAGTCAATCAAAATATACATAAAAGCCATTTAAAAGCAGTTCAATTGGCGGCCATCTTGGAAAATGGCCGCCATTTTGTTTTTTCACCTGGATAGCGACCTTTTCTAAAAGGGTAGGGTCTGAAGCACCTCTGAACCAAATTTGATGCTTGTATCACCAAGTGAAAGATTGTTTGAGGTAATTGCTGCACTATAACCGCTGACCCATGACTGCTCAATACTGTTGCAATAGCTACTCTGACCACCATCCTTCACAGTGCATCTTTAACGGTTATTTCTGCAAGCAAGCTTTTCAAGACAGTGTTACTAGTTTATCTATTTGTCTCTCGTTGTGACAATAATGATAATGGAATTAATAGTTGTACCAGCTGTGAGGACATGTTTCAAGAATTTGGTTATTTAGCAGCTTTCCTCTTTTCACAGCCCTAAAACTTAGAGCAGCCCTCGCCAGCCCACCTGCCGTGGCCATCCGCCCGCCCGCTAGTACCAGTGACTCCTCGACCTCCTCTAGCGAGTCCTCCAGTGACATGGAACCAGAGGAGAAGAGGAAGAGGGACAGAATGAAGAAGAAAAGGGATAAGAAGAAGATGAGGGACCAGAAGAAAAAGGACAAGAAGAAGAAAAAGGACAAGTCCTTCAGAAGAGGTAGGGTAGACAAGACCCATACACCTCAGCCACTACGCTGGATAGCTTGATTGCCGAACATTCAACCAAGTATTGGAATAGCCAGGCTTACATCCTGACTTCCTGGTTTTTCTTGTTTATTCAAGCCCTTTGCGCTCCTCAAAAACTTTCAGTATGGCCTTCTGGTTATTACTGCTGACCGAGAGCAGGTTGAAATCTGTTTGTAATATAAGCCCTTTGTCAGCAATAAAATAAAATAAAATATGAAAATGCATCAGTCACATGGCCACCCACATTTGCTCATAATGGACAGGGCCAAACAAAGGGTGGGACTGTATATCATGGTGTCAAAATATCCCACATTATTTGAAATTAAATTTTCCGTCAAATAGTACACACACTTCTTGTCATTTTTGATATGGTCAGAGAATTTGTAACCTTCATTTTAAATACAGGTTAATGCTTGTAATTGAGTTCCGTATTGACATTCACTGTTGTCTAAAACAGTGGAAAATGACATAATACTGCACATGACAAGCATTTGACTCAAGATCTGTAGAAGTATTGGGGGTCCCACTCATGGAAAGTCATGGAATCGCTGTCCTTTTTTAATCTTTTGTCCGTTGCATGTAGGTTATTCAAGTTTATACTATATACAGCTCAATGTTTTCTTCTATGTCTTTTTTTTTTTTTTGTAGTGACGACACCAGAAGAGTCTGTGGCTCGCTACCACCGGGTCCTTACTTTGGTCCAGGGAGGGGACACGAAGGCAGCGGCCTACGACATGGTCAACATAGACCGCAATACAATCGTCAATCAGGCGCCGATTGCCGAGCTGGCGGTGTCCGACCCCGAGCGCTTTCGGGAGTTGCGGGCCACATTCCGAAAGGGGGATAGCCTGGCACAACTTTCTTCAAAGTGCCAGGCGGAGTGCAGAGAAAGGCATAATGCGGAACGCATTGCTCTTTTAAAGCAGAGGGGGGAACTCCTGGATATTACCAGAAGATAGGATGGCTATAGGAAGGGAAATAGGACACAGTTTGCACAGTGCGTGCATGTTCGAAAAAGGTGTTTGAAAGGGTGTTTGTCCGCTTGTCAGTTTTCTTCTTTTGATGTAGATGTTTTTTTTTTTTAAGTATTAGGCCACCACCCCCACCCTTCTCTGTGTGTGTGTGCGCGTGTGTGCGTGTGTGCTAAAGAAGAATGGGTGATTCTGTGTTCGCTGTTTGTCAGTTCCTGTTCATTTTTCCTGATTTGTTTTTCCTGATTACATCTTTTGATGTAAAAAGCACTTGGCTTTGATTGTTTAAAATAAATATTTGTTAATAATAAAAAATAATTTGGTTCAATATATATATCTGGTTTGAAGATTCAGTGGCTCGCTACCTCCAAAGAATGGGTGAATGTGTGAAAATACTCTGTTAAATGCATACATTTGTTTTTCTGATGGTATTGAAAACTTCTTATTATACAATATGGTATTATGGCTACATCCACAGGTATCAGGAAAGACACAGTAAGGCTATACTCTGTAATGTGTGGTAAAGTCATGACTTGTGTCATAATGCTGTGACTTCCAGGCAGGATTGGACTCTTAAGAATGAATTGGTCCAGCTGTATGCAAATGGTTTATTAGAACGTGTTAATAGTAAAGAAACCACATATATACTTCTCACCATGACAAAGAAAAGTGTTTAAATGCTGGGGATATGGATACTCAGCCCTATGGACAGTTGCAGTAGCAATAGACTGGCGTGCAGTGGTCACTCGAAGCGAGTAGTGTCCTGACTACGTCCTGTCAGTTGGTTTTTTTTTTTTTGATTGTTTAAACTGGATCTAAAGGTGACTGTACAGACCAATCCTTGAAGCACATACTTTGGCTAGTGTGGCCATGGGAAAGTAGAGGGTGAGCGTACTGCTTAAACTCTTCCAGGGGATTCTTTTCGTGTTGCCGCTTTGCCCGTGTGGCATGGTGGAGTTCATTTTCATGGTGTGCTGTAAATGCAACACGTTCCTCTGTCACCCACTCCCATACCAGATGCCATGTTTCTTCAGGTTGTAATCAGCATCACATCAGTGTTCATATTTACATCTGTCTTTTTTGCATATTTACAGTATCACCGAGGAAGGGCAGCTGTTACATGGCGACGGAGGAAGTGGGTCTTTGGGATCTTGGGCGTAAGGAACCAGCAGAGACGTCCCATCCTGCGCCTTGTGAGGAGAAGAGGGCGAGGGAATCTGATCCCCATCGTGGTGAAGCACGTCCGTCCGGGAGCCACTGTGATCAGCGATGAATGGGGGGCGTGCAGAGGAGCGTTAGCTGGCCTGGGATACACACATTTCACCATGAACCACTCACAATGGTTTGTAGATCCACAGACTGGGACCCATATGCAACATATAGAGAGGGCATGGCTGCAGCTAAAGTTGACCATTTGGAGGCTCAGGGTAAACAGGAGATGAAGGAGCACCTCTCCCTAAAGAGTGGACATACTATCTGGGAAATGGGCATTGCAATGGTCCTGGGAAGACTGCTGAAAGACATTCGACGCCAGTGTAGGGTGTAGTGTGTTCTCTCTCTCTCTCTCTCTCTCTAACATGTAATTATGTAATGAGTTGTGTATCATAATGCTGTGACTTCACTTGGTTTAGATGGGTCTGTAGTGTACGAATGGTATTTTAACACAATTGCTAATAATATGGTGATCATTATGAGGTCATGACATTAGAATAGGGTTACATGACCTGTAAGAAAAACCTTAACTAATCATTGGTTGACATATAAGCTCCATAAGAACATCACTTCTTCAGACATTTGCTAATAGTTCTGTAACCATTATGATATCATGTCTTGTAAGAAAACCCTTAATTAATCATTGGTCGGTATATAAGTTTAAATAGGCTCAATCAGATCATCGCTTCTTAACACATTTGCTGATAGTACAAAAAACATTATGATGTCATGACGTTAGAATAGGGTTACATGAGTTGTAAGAAAAGCATTTATTAATCATTGGTTGGCATATAAACTCCATCAGAACATTGCTTCTTCACACATTTGCTGATGGTTAAGTAATCATTATGATTTGATGACATTTAGGAAAACCCCTAATTAATCATTGGTTGTATATAAGCACATTCAGAACATCACTAGTTTACACATTTACTAATGGTACAATAATCATTATAATGGCATGACGTTAGAATAGGGTTACATGAGTTGTAAGAAAAACCTTTATTAATCATTGGTTGGCATATACTGTAAACTCGATCAGAACATTGCTTCTTCACACATTTGCTGATGGTTAAGTAATCATTATAAATTAATGACTTGCAAGAAAACCGCCAATTATCGGTTGGCATATAGGCCTATAACACTCCACCACACATTTGGACATGGTTCAGAAGCCTAATCAGTAGCAGTTACATCACTGGTGGAGTATGGTTTACTTTTACCCAATTTACAAGATATACAAAAAGTTGGCGTTGTTTCTCTGACATCCTCGGTTCGCTGAAGTGCTGTAGCCTACCAGGTCTGGCGCAACCATGTGCTCATACAAGGTCTCCAGCGATGGCTAAGTATTTGCATCACATCCCTCACGAAAGCCACTACATCCAACGGTAAAGGCACGCAGTTTCTCTACAAGCACAATCACCTTCCTCTTGGACGCCCTCTCACTCACTCGCCCGTTTCAGGTAGGCCCATATGACTACCATGGACTGATATGGTAGATTACGTATTTTATCCGCAGTGGTAGTAGGCCTGGCAGCCTACTAAAATCGCGCTATTAATTTATCACACCATGAACCAGAATTACTTAGCCTAAGGTTAACTAATGTCTGATTCACATATGATCGGAAAGATATCGTAGGATCTTTTCCCGCATGTCTGATTCACATATGATCGGAAAGATATCGTAGGATCTTTTTCCGCACATGATTTATTAACATTTGGAACTCACGCCCTTAATTAACCTTTGGCGTACCACACAGGCGCGGTTCTGGCATAGAGGCGTTGCTAGGCAACCGCCTTAGGCCCCGCCTTAGCCCCCCAAATTTAGGGGCCCCCTCTGACTGGGAGCGGAAAATTTCACATAGTAATTGGGGCCCCTTTGGACAGTAATTCACAAATAAAAGCTAATTTTCATAACTAATGAATTTTGTATGTTTAAATTGGAAATAAGAGCAACACAATACATTACAAACAAATACAGATCCCGTGCACACCCCTCTCTTTCGTGTTAAAATGGAATATTCCATCCATGCATGCCATGTGCGCGAGACGAGTTCCAAAACACTCGCAACGTTCCCACACAACATGCCTGCGCATATCTGCACAGCTCAAATGCGCACAATGCGTAATTACGGCGCATTCGGAACGCACTGTGAGTGCGCATTGCTGCCCATATATGCGCAGCGGGTCCCTCCGCGAACGCGCTGAAGACGGAAGCGACTCAAGCGAGGTGACTGACATTTCTAGGTGGTGACTCGAGCGAAGCCGTGTGAACTTCGAATCGGCAACAATATGAAGCGCCATTATCCATGTGGCAATACAAAAAAAAGAAGAAGGAAGAGGCCCAACAAAAAAGAGATGCCCTTCCGAAATTAACTAGCTTTTTTAGCGTCACAACACCAGTACGAACACCGGTACCGGACCCGAATGTTTTGGTGGAGGAGGAGGAGGAGGTGCCACTGGATCCGGCTGTTGATACAACAGGAGGTGGAGGAGAGGAGCTGGTGGTGGGGAAGGAGGATTGCAAGCAGACATGAAAATGTTGTGCTTTCCTGAATATGGATACCACTATGCGTAAATGTTTTAAAACTCCAACATCGGTAACTTTGGATAACCCACGACATGACATGTTAGAAGCCTGAACTATCTCCGTGGATCCAGAACCATTGACAGCCGTGCCGACAAGGAAGCGGTGCCCTACAGTAGCACTAGCAGGTCGACTACTGTGGCTATCCCCACTGATGGATCTGTGAATGACCGCGGCACTGATAAACCCAATCAGGTTTTGTTGAAAGAATACCTCGTGAGATATTTTGTTTCGAAAAGACATTACTTTTCCTCTAGCTGTGAACTGGGATTGGCTCGAGTAAGTTATTCCATTGAAAAGGACGCAGCCTTTTAAGCGCTTGCAGACAGTGCATCGGTTACTGTATCTTCAGACACACAACCTTCTCAATCTCTCTGAAATGATTTCAGAAACATGCTATCGAACTTTGGAAAGGCTTAAACAAGCATGCAGCTTTCAAGGAACATTCAGTAACTTGACGCGATGTGGCGAGATTCAGAAAAGCGCAGAACAGCTGACATGTCACCCACGGCTCTACATGTAGATATGCTGTAGTTTTTATTGGCTAATCAACTGCGTTACTTGGCGATATTGCTGGCTAGTTCTGGATGCTAACAGGAGGTGATGTGGAAGTTCAGCCTGGAGAAACGCCGACGTGATTGACAAAAGAATGTGCACTCTACTCATAGTAAGTCACTGTGTGTGTGTGTGTGTGTGTGTGTGTGTGTGTGTGTGTGTGTGTGTGTGTGTGTGTGTGCGTGTTCGCGTGTGTGTGTGTGATGGCAATTGGAACTATTGCCACTATGCCTCAGTTGGTTGCTTTGAATTTCACCCGCCGTGGTGTTTTGTTTTGTATTCAGTTTGAGATGCTTGCTGCTCGGCATACTATATGTGCACACACAGTTGGGTGTGGTGGCGGTGTTGGCATTTGGAGGAAAAGTGAATCACATGTTACATCAAACAGGTTCCGATTGGATGGTAGGCCTACACCAGATACCAAGTGCTTCCCAAAGTGTACAGAAATATTTACAAATACATCATACATGAGGCATTATCAAATGTCCAAACATATTTACAAAATATATACAGAATATTTATATACACCTACAAGCATTTACTTTTAAGTTTAAAAAACAAAACATCATTGTATGCTCATGAAGTCTAGGGTGTACAGAGAGATCCATCCAGAGTACTTGAGAACACATCAGGCCCTATGGCCATCATAAATTCAAGTAGCCTACACATGAGGTGTCTAACCAATCACAAGGTTGGTATTATCATCAAGGAGACTACAGTACATCATTGTGTTAAAATCTTCATTACAGTTAATAGGCCTACACATTTTCAAAGGACAAACAGAAGAACCAAAAAACATTTAGAGTATTCAGTAGTGTGTGTTATTAAGTTTGGTTTTTCGTACACACAACCGGCAATCACAGAGTCATTAGGCCTGTTACAGGAATGGTTTAATGCTGAAGTCCTCATTCATGCCCCTTGGTGCCATAGTATCCAGGGTGTAAATCCAGTACAGTTCCCGTTTGAGAAGTAAGTTGTCAATATTGCCTCCCCTCCTAGGCATTTTTACCAACCTGTTTGATGTAACATGTGATTCACTTTTCCTTTAAATTTGACATGTGTCTACCTCAATTCAAGTCTGATGAAGAGCGAAAGCTCGAAAGCGCTCACTTGAGAAAAATAAAAAAAAGCAACACGGGAGCAGTGTGCGGACATTCTTCTTATTTCTACAATACTTTGGCCTTTTGTCATGCACCTGCGTCTTGGATGTGCGCACCACTAACCTACTGACTGACCGGTGTTGGCATTTGGGCAAAATGCAGCTACTCCTCTGTTGGTTGTTTTGAAATGCGTCGTCAGAGGTGCATCTTGTCACCAGGCTAGAGAGGCAGGTGTGTGTGTGTGTGTGTGTGTGTGTGTGTGTGTGTGTGTGTGTGTGTGTGTGTGTGTGTGTGTGTGTGTGTGTGTGTGTGTGTGAGAGAGAGAGAGAGAGAGAGAGAGAGAGAGATGATGCCCATGTGTAATTGATTGATGCGCATGTGAAGATTGCAATGTTGAATATGTCAACATTGAATACTGTCTAAATTAAAGCAAAACTGTGCCCAAGCACATTATGTTCACAAGGCCTTCTGACTGTTGTAGAGAACTTGGTTTTTGAATTGTGTAGATTCTGTATCGACTACTAATTACTGCATACATTCATCATATGTTAATTCGCTATTAATCAGTCATTACTTCAAACGTTATTCCGTCATTATTCATGTAACCTTATTGTAAAGTGTTACCTTGTTTTCCAGCTTTCAAACACTTTAGTTCAATATTACAGACCCTCCTCGATATACTTTCAGTATAAAAACTATATGTTTATATTATTTTATTTTTCAGTATTTTAGATTTTATTACGAGATGCGCCGCTTTATGCGACTTGGCAATCTGCCGTCAATTCAAATGACGGCCGTCCGAGATTGAATGGCTACAAACACAACCATTCTGTTTCTACAACCAATATACACTAAATATGAAAACTTCCAACCCTCTTTGATCTATTTTCATGGTCAACAGCACATGTTCATGACTATTTAGGCTATTTTTAGATCATGTTGTTTTATTAGGCTTATGAGATGGTGTTCAACTGTGATGGGTTCTGCCATGGTCCTAAATAGCAAACACAACTGTCCAGCCGATATATTAAAAATGACAACTGTCTTCGGTGTGTTTTCAGAGTCAAACCATATGTTGGTATCCAACTATCTTAGTTTCCTGGAACAACGAACCGCGACAGCTCTGCGTAACAGGGGCATCGAGTGAAGGAAGCGCAGCATGGAACAAGCCTACTCATTTTGCGTGTCAGCTTTGGCAAATAGTCAAGGACTGTTACAACTCCACGTTGTCCCTCATAAAAATATGCGTGAAGACGTTGAGTTGAATGCTAACTTCCAATAATAGCCTACCAACGTGGTGTTTGTAGCATTTCAATTCCGTATTAGTCGGTGATGTCTTACCTGTGCCAAATTGCGGGGGGGGGGTGGGGGAGACTTCCTTAGAGCTCCATTCATGTCCTGTCTGCTATCGCGGACACTTCTACGGTTATCCTTACACGTCTTTGGCATGGTTTAGTTCAAACATTATTAGCTAGTGTAGTCCATTACAGTTATCGCATATAATCCATAGGCCGCCTACCGCTTGAAAACAGGACTTCTGGGTGAACGACATTTGTTGTAGCCACATGTTCATTGTTCAACTTTGACGGAGGGATAGATAGATAGATAGATAGATAGATAGATAGATAGATAGGCCTAAATATAGAGATATATAGATAGATAGGCCTAGATAATATCGGATTTTATCACATTTTTATCATTTAATCCACATCAAAGGCACTCTATGGGAATACTGAACAATTAATATCCTTATTATATGGTTGTGACGTCATCGGTCAAATGCTCCATTCATTTCAACGGGGCTCCCCAACGTTCGCACGTCTGTTATTTTTCGATAACGGACGGGTTGGTCTATAACAGACCGCTGTCAATGGCAACAAGACTTTTCACTGCTAAAGCGACTTTTCAACAAGACTCTAATCAGCTGCTGTGATAGACAACACCTACCTGTTGTCCTGGCTACCTAGCTGTTAGCGGTGTTCCACAACGGCACTGTTTTGTTTTTGTCCCCGCCATGTGTGAATCATTTAAGTATATCCATATAATAAGCGGGTTAACTTTCGGCGAGTCGGTCGCTTTGTGGAATAGCAGCACTTCAGAGAGAACAAGACCCCTCAGCTCCGCGTCGGGGTCTAAAGATTCTCTCTGTCGTGCTGCTATTCCACGGTAGCGACCTTCTCGCCGAACGTTAACCCTTACATAAATGATATACCATTTGAAAGTGCGATTTCTCTACTTTAATATGAAAGTAACTTGTAATTGACACTTTTCATTTCTTTTCAAGTTATTTGACATTGTTTAAAATATGACCAAAATGCAGCTTTTTTCTTAGAATTCTTGGTAGAATTCCGGCCTATTCAAAAACATTTCTGGTAGCTAAAGGGTTAAAGGATTTATCCGGAGTTGGAACAAGTTTGCCTCATTTTTGCAAGTTTGGGATGAAATACAGTCACTCTAGAGCAAAATCAAGGCAAAAGGCTGCATTTTGAGAAATATTTGATAATGGCCTCGTTAGCAATATCAGCTATGCAATATGATAGAATGGGGGCATCATATCGCGGCGGTTACACACATTTCAAAAACACAACATTTTAAAGTGTACCTCCGGGATTTTGGACACCAGACCTCATTTCTGAGTCAGCCAGGGTGTAAACAATGTGTCCAGAACGTTTTTTTCACATTCCATGCAGTCCTTGTGAATTCTCATGTCCATGTTGCTAAGCTAGCGCAAGTGAACGGCTATTGGTAGCCTGCCCCCAAAAATAGTCTTATCCAGTTGCAACAACATTCAAAACAACCCCATTATTATGCCAGACTGCAAGTGTAAATACTTGTCTTGATAGAATGAAGTTTGAAATTAAACCAACATTGCAATCATGTTTGATCACCATCAGCAATTTGTGTTCCCTGATTTGAAAGCTTGACAGCCGCGGAGTGATATTCCTAGTACAAATCCTAGCTTCGTTTGACACATCCATAACTTTTCCATAGAGCGAACTCCAACATCTTTGAAGTTTGTAAAACTGAACGGTTTTCCCCTCTCCCTGACCTCGCTCGCAAACATCAAGAGTAATGCTTTCTGTCCGACTTTGTCAACCATTCGTAACATTGAAACATATGCCATAACAATGTTTGGTTGTTACTAGATGACCCATGTGTCTACACAGCATGTTGGCGAACAGAACGCACCCATCTCTTCTAAATCCCTTTCATCCTCCCATTCCATCTCGTCTCAAAAAACATTCCATATAATAAGCTACGAGTGACATATTTCACAATGTCAAGCCAGATCACATAGCGTTGCGTATCTTATGAGTCCATACAGCAAATCATTTCCAATGCCATTTGTTACAGCAATTACACAAAATAACAGTAAAGCATTACAACATGCAAATCCAAAAAGTTTGCAAAACTGAACGTTATTCCCCTCTCCCTGACCTCGCTCGCAAACACCAAGAGTAATGCTTTCTGTCCGACTTTGTCAACCTTTCGTAACATTGAAACATATGCCATGACAATGTTTGGTTGTTACTAGATGACCCGTGTGTCTACAGAGCATTAGATGTTGGCGAACAGAACAGTGCACCCATCTCTTCTAAATCCCTTTCATCCTCCCATTCCATCTCGTCTCAAAAAACATTCCATGTAATAATAACTAGAGTTACGAGTGACATATTCCACAATGTCAAGTCAGATCACATAGCGTTGCGTCACCTATGAATCCATAGGAATACGGCAAATCATGTCTAATGCCATTTGTCACAGCAATTACACAAAATAACAGTAAAGCATTACAACATGCCAATCCAAAAAGGGTAACTTCTAGCCCAAGTTTTGGCTAACGTAGGCGAAGCCATTATCACTGAACCACTGGGCTACCATCATAGAAGCAGAAAGCATAGCAACAAACCTGTTCTTCGGAGACTGTTGGTGCGTGCCACAAATGTAGATCTGGGAATGTGGTTGGCACCGCGGACACTTTTAGAGTTTTCCGTGTAGGTATTAGACTTCGAGAAGGACTTTGTGAAGTCGTCAGGACTGAAATGGTCACTGCAAAGCACCCGGGTAGCCTACGGAGCGTCTCCATCGGTGTGTTGATGTAGCCCTGCAGCCAGGAGCCAGAGTTTGGTTCTTTCAACATCTTTCACTGGAAACCAATGGAAACTTGTCGATACCCATCTGTGGGCTTTATTATTGCAGTTGGTACACACTGATGTACCATGGTGCGATGTCGTTGGGTTATTGTCCACTATTCGATCCGAAAGCAGTTGTAGAACTAGCCTTGATTTGCAATGTCTCTTGCGGCTCCCTGAAGTGGGTGGGTGGGCTACATCACAACTGAAGAGAGCGACGTAAAATTCCGCTGACCCCGAGAAAATAGTCTCTCAACATGGCAAAATCCATGCAGTGCAAGGTTGGTTTAATTTCAAACTTCATTCTACTAAGACAAACATTTACACTTGCAGTATGGCATAATAACGGTTTTGTTTTGAATGTTGTTTAAACGGGATAAGACTATTTTTGGGGGCAGGCTACCAATAGCCGTTCACTTGCGCTAGCTTAGCAACATGGACATGCGAATTCACAAGGACTGCATGGAATGTGAAAAAAACGTTCTGGACACATTGTTTACACCCTGGCTGACTCAGAAATGAGGTCTGGTGTCCAAAATCCCGGAGGTACACTTTAAAGTCTTGCACAGCTCAAAACGACGTCACACTTACCTCGTAATATGTAGGGGGTATCCACACACAAACCGAATTGTCCCAAGCCCTTTATGTATTCTTGAAAGGTCTGCAGAATGTGTTTTGTGAAGCCAGCACCTTGACAATATCTACCGTTACGGTCAAGCCAACTTTTTGAGACATAAGTCCACAAAAGTAGATTGCCGAGTGCGTCGCATCATCATGATATCAGCTGTGGTTACACGCTCTGGAAATAATCATAGCTCTGTAATCAGCTTGGACTTAACACATTTGATGTGGACAAGTTATTGGGTGGTATTGTAGATAGTATTGATGTGAAGAAGGGTGTAGGCATACCGAAATATGTGTTAGCCTAGGCTAAATATTATTTTTTTGTGCTCTTGTGTGAAAAGACCATTGTGCCATTTAACCCAGACGCAGGGCGCCCTCCAGCTCTGTTTCACTATCGTTGTCGACTTGAACATTTGGTCATGTGTCAGTGCAAGGCACAGAGAGATGTGCACGAACACTGTTGTGTAGCCTACTAACTGTTCTGTTCAACTTTGGACCGAGAGCTTTGAGGCAGCTGCTCAACTTCGGAATCTCGAAGTTGTAGAGGTTTAGTCTTAGTGAGACCGCGAGGAAAGTGCTATTTCTTACGCTGTTACTTCTCCGACCAAAAGTTACTGTTTCCACTGTCTTTGTCCATGTAATTGAAATAAATCCACTCCACAACGTTTTGAAATGATAATCAAAGTTTAGTGTTCTTCTTAAGATATTTACAAAACGTACATGAACTAACAAAAAACATCAACTACTGAAAATAAAAGGTTTAAATGTCCGAAGTTGGAGAGCCACAGGAGAGCAACAGGTAAGAAGACTGTTCGCTTCCACGGTTCCTTGCAATCTGAAATGAAAAGCGCGAGAGGCTATGGAAGCCGGCTCGTGAGTCTTAAAGCGACAGTACACATTTTTAATCCAAAACAAAAAGTTATCTTACAAACATGAATTCTTATTCTTTTATCTTTCCTACACAATATTCATCATTTTAATCATGAAATTAACTTATCTATGAAATTACAAATTCAAATGAAATTATTTATTATCTATTTATGCATTTTAAAGCAATTTCTATTTATTTAACTTAAAGTCCACTTTGGCCGCTACATACCCGGCCCCTAATTGCTTTCTATCCAAGAAACAATTACAAAAAAGAAGGTTAATACTTAACAGTCCTTTTCATTCTGCTTCTTGAAGAAGGCAGAGTTTGGTGATCGGCCGCTCAAGTTCGTTTGTCTTCGTCTTGACTCGAACCTTGCGGACGATTCCATGCTCGTCCACCACGATCTTCACGATTCTGCCCATCAGCCATGATCCTCGGGGGGCTGATTCGTCGACGATCAAGACCACGTCTCCTTGGCTGAAATTACGCGCTGGATGGTTCCACTTCTGTCTTTTCTGGAGTTGAGGCAGGTATTCTCTGGTCCAGCGTTTCCAGAACAGATCGCTCATGTACTGGACTTGCCTCCATCTCTTGCGTGCGTAAGTATCATGCTCGTCGAAGACGCCCGGTGGTAAGTTGGGGTTAGTCTTGAGCAAGAGTAAGTGTTGTGGGGTAAGAGCTTCCAAATCATTAATGTCATTGGATGGCGTAGTGATAGGCCTACTATTCAAGATGGCTTCACATTCGCAGAAGAACGTTTGAAGACCCTCTTCGTCCAAGCTTTGCTCTCTCAATGTAGCATTCATGATCTTCCTGATGGAACGAATCATCCTTTCCCACACTCCTCCGTGGTGGGATCCGGATGGTGGATTGAACAACCACTTGATGTCACGTTGAAGCAGGCTGTTCTCAATCTGTGCAGCATTCCACTCCTTTATTGCCTTTTTCAGCTCATGGTCAGCTCCGACGAAGTTGGTCCCGTTGTCGGATCTCATTTCCTTCACCTGGCCCCTTCTCGCGATGAAGCGACGTAGAGCTTGAATAAAGGAGTCGGTCTCCAGTGATGTTGCCATTTCGATGTGGACCGCACGACATGCAAGGCAGGTGAATATCACCCCGTATCTTTTGATAGACACTCTTCCACGCTTGACGATGAATGGCCCGAACAGATCCACACCCGTTCTGGTGAAGGGTGGTTCATTTGGTAGAACTCGGTTTCTTGGTAAGTCTGCCATCACTTGTGTACCTGATGCACCATGGTGTCTTCGACAGGTAGTACACCGAGACAGCATTCTTCGGATTGACGAGGGAGCACCGATGATCCAGTACCTTTGACGTACGTGAGACAAGACATGATTACGTCCACTGTGCATCCTGGAGAATCAAGTCTGCCACGTGATGGTTCTTAGGGATGATCATGGGGTGCTTGGCTTCGGCTGGCATGGATGCTCGGCTAAGCCTCCCTCCAACGCGAAGGATTCCCTCCTCAAGTTGTGGATTGAGTCTGAGGATTCGACTACTCTTCTTGACAGAGTCCTTTCTCTGAAGAGCAGATATCTCTTCTTGGAAGCTATTGCTTTGGCAATGACCGATGATAGCGATCTCCGCCTTCTGTAGGTCATCCACTGTCAGGTAAGTATGTTTGAGATTCTTTTTGTAGCTCAACATCTCCTGTTTCAAATGTTGTTCGTCGCTGTCCAATCCTTTCAACTCTTTTCTCTTCCTAGACAGGTTCACCAGGATCTGTTTGAGTCTTATGAACCACGCCACAGCCTTCTTGAGCCGTATCCATGAAGAGAAGTATTGAATTAGTTGCTGCATAGCATCAGTGCTTTCTACAGTGGTAGCATGAACCAGTACGCCTTTCTTCACCTCAGGATCCTCAGCCGTGAGCTCTTTTTGGTGTTCGGTGTTAACTGGCCACTCTCCTTCTGGTTTGCTAAGGAAGCTGGGACCAGCAATCCAGACCTCGTTCTTCGTGAAGGCGCTCACCCTCTGACCCCTTGAGGCGCAATCGGCTGGATTCAACTGAGTGTTGACGTAGCTCCATTGGTGCACGTTTGATGCTTGCAGGATTATGGCAATCCTGTTTGCCACGAATGTCTTAAACCTGATGTTCTCGTTGGCCAAGTACTTCAGTACGGTAGTACTGTCCGTCCAAAACTTGGAGTCAGCCAGTGGCAACTGAAGCTCCTTCTTCAGCATAACATCCACCTTCGCAGCTAAGGCAGCCGCCGTCAGCTCCAACCGCGGGATGGTAGTGGGTTTCAGAGGGGCGACCCTCGCCTTCCCCAAGACGAATGAACAGTGCACTTGGTTACTGCTATTCTTCTGGACTAAGTACGTGACAGTACCGTAGCCTGTTTCACATGCGTCACAAAAGTGATGCAATTGAGCTTGCACAGCTTTGCCGAAGTCAGGTGGCTTGAAGCATCGAGTCACTCCGAAGTCAGTGAGCTGTTGAAGTTCTTCAGTCCATTTGGTCCATTGTTGTGCTAGGTGTTCTGGCACGGTGTCATCCCAGCCTGTTCTTTGTCTACACAATTCTTGCAGGATGTTTCGGGCAGGTAGTATGACTGGAGACAACATTCCAAGCGGGTCGTAGACTGAGCTCATTACGGACAGGATTCCTCTCCTGGTGAGAGGCTTCTGCTCGATGTTGACTTGAAACTTGAACTGATCTGACCGGATGCACCACTGTACTCCCAAGGCTCTCTTGATGGCGAGTGAGTCCTGGTCGAGATCAAGATCCTTGACTTCCGTCGCTCGGTCTTCAAGCGGAATGGTTAACAGCACGTTTCGACTGTTGGTCGTCCATTTTGTGAGTCTAAAGCCTCCTGTTTGACAGATGGCCGTCAAGTCATGGAGTAGCTTGATGGCTTCTTGTTCTGAGTTGACCGATTTTAGACAATCGTCCACGTAAAAATTGTTCAACACTGTGTCCACAGCTGCTGCATCGTAAGTACTCCTGTTGTCCTCGGCACACCTTCTCAGCGCATAGCTCGCGCAGCTGGGTGAGGAGGTGGCTCCGAACAAGTGTACCTCCATTCTGTATTCATGCAGTTCTTTCGATATGTCCCCGTCAGGCCACCATAAAAACCTGAGAAGGTCTGCGTCTTCAGGTGGGACCTTGACCTGGTGGAACATGGACTCCACATCGGCCATGACTGCGATTGGCTCCTGACGAAATCGAGTTAAGACACCAACCAGGCTGCTGGTCATGTCAGGGCCTTGCAGTAGTTGTTCATTGAGTGTGGTTCCCTGGTACGAAGCACCGCAGTCGAATACCACTCGAAGTTTGTGCTTCTTGGGGTGGTAGACGGCATGATGCGGAATAAACCACACCTTTCCATCGCTCCTGCTTAGTTCTTCGTCTGGGACTTTGACAGCGTATCCCTTGCTGATTACTTGGTTCATGAAGCTGACATATTCCTCTCGGAATGTCTGGCTTTTCTGAAGCTTCTTTCTCATGTTGAGCGCTCGTTGCTCTGTCATTGCTCTGTTGTTAGGCATTTTCACGTCTTGGTTCTTCAACGGCAAACCAATAGAGTAGTGACCGTTGACCAGCTTTGTGGATGTGGTAACTCGGTCCATAAACAGTTGATCTTCCTTCGACATCTCAAGCTGCTCTCCTCGAGCATTCTCGGGAAAATCATACTTGAATTGTTGCGTCCACAATTCTTCAAGTCGAGCCACCGATATCCGATTCATTTGGATCTGTGGGTGTCCGTCCTTTGACCAGCTTCTGATGTTCTCACGCAACGGCCCGTTCACGGTCCACCCCAAGGCTGTACGAATGGCATAAGGACCATGGTTCACACTGCGGATAACCTCTTCTGGCTCCATAGCCTTTGCGACGTCAGTCCCAATCAGAAGGTCGATATCCGCCTTGATCGATGGAATCCGAACACCTCGTAAGTGTGGCCACCTATCCACGTCTTCCTGGGTTGGGATGTTCTCCTGACTAGCAGGTATGGCCTTTTGTGTGAACACACCAGTGAGTTCGACAAAGTCGTCACCCTCCAGACTGCTGACTTCTAGGTCTGGTAGCACTTTGCATGAGACGGCTTTTTGGTCTCCCATGGTTGTAAGTAGGATATTTACATTTGTTCCTGGCAAGTTAAGGTTGTTGGCTAGCTTGTTAGTGCAAAAGGAGGCGTTGCTGCCTGGATCCAGGAACGCATAGCAAGTCAGCACCTTGTCACCCTTCTTTGCCTTCACTCTCACTGGAACAATGGCGAGGACGGTTCCTGTACCCCCGGCCCCAGTCTGAGAGCAAGTTTCTCCAGCATCCACGAATCCACTGATCACAGTTTGTTCTTCCTGTGAAGACTCTTCTTTTTGTTCCTCCCGTGAAGCGTTTTCTTTCGGTGAGTCTTTAGGTTTCTGCTTTATGTGTAACAGCGTCGGGTGCTTAGCTGAACACAACTCACAGCTCTTCTTTTCTTCACAGGCACTGCTCATGTGTCCTCCTGTAAGACAGCTGAAGCAGAGGCCCTTGCTTTTAAGGAATTCCAATTTTTCTTTGTGCAACTTTTTCTGAAGTTTCCTGCACTGTTCCATTGTATGATCACCCTGACAGAAGATACAAGGTTTCACAAATGCCATGTTTATGTTTGGTTTCTTCTCTTTAGCTTGCTTGTCAGCACCAGCAACATATTTCACTGCTTTCTGCTCTTTAGCTTCAGTGGCTAACGCTGTGATGTTTTTCTTGACAGCTGACTTTTCAGGTTGTCGCTTGGTCTGACCTGAGATTTCGCCAAACACAGGGTGTGCTGCCATTTCAGCCTGTTTTGTAACGAATGACACCACGTCTTCAAACTTTGTTCGCCGATCTTTCTTCTGAATGTCAATGGCGACGCTCCTGAATCTCTCCCTCAGCCTGTATGGGAGCTTGGAGATGACTGTGCGCATGTTCGCGGCATTCTCCATCTCATCCAAGTACTCTAAGTCCGACATTGCATTGTTACAGTTGGTCAGAAACAGAGCATATGCTTCAAGTGCCTTGGCGTCATCTGACTTTATGGTAGGCCAATTTAGAGCCTTGTCAAGGTATGCCATTGAGATTTTGTATTTGTCACCAAAGCGCTCCTTTAATAATTTCTTGGCTTCAGGATAGCCCTGATCTGGGTCCATGTGAAAACAACTGCGCACTAAGTCATTAGGCTGACCGCTCGTGTGCTGTTCCAAATAGTAAAGCCGATCTTTGCTGTTATCGGTTTTGCTCTCTATGCGATGCTCGAAAGCTCTCATGAAGAGACGGTATTCCATAGGATCTCCTTTAAACATTGGAATGTTTGGTGATGGCAATGTAGATAGCTTTTGTTGCTTAATTAAGCTCTCAGTTATTTCGTTTTGGCGTTGCATGACAGAAACTAGGTTATCTGAGTTTGCAGAATTGCTCTTTGGAGTGACATGCACTTGTCTTGTAACAGGCACTGGTCGTGCAGTAGGCGCTGGTCGTGCAAGAAGCACTGGCTGTGCAACAGGCGCTGCATTGGCAGCTATTCCACTATGGCTGTGCTGAGATACATTACTAGCCCCACTGCTCCTATTGTAGCTGACATGTTGTCTCTGAGTAGCCATCAGTGACTCCCCTTTAGAGCCTCTAGAGCCTCGTGACACACGTGAGCCTTCTTCATATTTCTTTAGCACGGCTAATTTTGCATCTTTTTCATCAAGCTCTGCTTGCAACTCCAATTCTTCTTTTGCAGCTTTGAGCTGTCGAGCCTGTTCCTTAAGCTTTAGCTCTTGCTCCCTTAGTTGCATCTCATGCTCTTCCAGAGCTCTTTTTTGTTTCAATGTATCTGTCTTGCTTAGCAAAGTAGCTTGCTCCAATTCAACTTTTAGCCGTTCAGCACGAGCTGCTGATATCACAGTAGCAGAGGAGACAGACCTCGCTTTTCTACTCCTTCCGGATGAAGCTGAAGCGCTATCTTCAGGATGTACTTCATTGTTCATTTTTTGAGACTCTTCAATGCGAAGCATTGCAGCCTGTATCCATGTATTAACTTCTTGCACAAAGTTACTGTGCTCATCATATCTTGGCTGAAACCAATCACTCTGATCTGCCTTCATGTTCTCTAAACATCCAAGCTGACTGTACAGATCTTTCACATCAGCATTTATCTTACTGAATTCTTCTATCAGCTCTTCATATTTGTGTAACAACTCCTGTGTTATAATTTCCACGTTTGCATCATCATCCATTAAAGCAAGCATTTCCTTTCTTTTCTCAGTCAATTTGCCTAGCTTGGCTCTTCTGGAGCTGATTTTCGTTTGCAGATTATTTTCCAATGACACTTGTGTTGGTCTAACCAAACGTTTTTCCCCCGGAGGGCTTACCGTTTTCTCCTCCTCGCTTGCCATGATTGCGTTTGAAAGTCAGTCCGGTTTTTTTTCCGATTCCACTTGCGACAGTCACGTTGCAGCGACAGTCACGTTGCAGCCACGAGCCGCTTGTCCACTCACCAGCCACGAACGCAGCGCGTGATCATGCTGCTTCCAGAAGTCTCTCGGTAAATCTCTCGATGAATCTTCTTTTCCACTTTCAGCAAACCTCTCGAAAATATGTAGCCCACAGTCAAGCAAGTCTTCTTACTAATGTAGAGGTTTGGTCTTAGTGAGACCGCGAGGAAAGTGCTATTTCTTACGCTGTTACTTCTCCGACCAAAAGTTACTGTTTCCACTGTCTTTGTCCATGTAATTGAAATAAATCCACTCCACAACGTTTTGAAATGATAATCAAAGTTTAGTGTTCTTCTTAAGATATTTACAAAACGTACATGAACTAACAAAAAACATCAACTACTGAAAATAAAAGGTTTAAATGTCCGAAGTTGGAGAGCCACAGGAGAGCAACAGGTAAGAAGACTGTTCGCTTCCACGGTTCCTTGCAATCTGAAATGAAAAGCGCGAGAGGCTATGGAAGCCGGCTCGTGAGTCTTAAAGCGACAGTACACATTTTTAATCCAAAACAACATGTTATCTTATAAACATGAATTCTTATTCTTTTATCTTTCGTACACAATATTCATCATTTTAATCATGAAATTAACTTATCTATGAAATTACAAATTCAAATGAAATTATTTATTATCTATTTATGCATTTTAAAGCAATTTCTATTTATTTAACTTAAAGTCCACTTTGGCCGCTACAGAGGTGATCCAACACCCTCTCCTCTCTCTCGCTCTCTCTCGTTCTGCCCGCATGACTGACAACCTAGATAGACCAAGCTGCGTGGGCAAGCGGTCTCATGTGCAGGATGACTCGAGTTGGTGGGATTACAGGGTTGAAGTGTTTTTATTTTCCCAAAAGTAAACGTTCTTGTGGACACTGATGAACAATTAAACAAATCGCTGCATTTTTAGGGTGGCGCGAGCTCCAGTTTGACAGTTGATAATGCCGGTTGGAAGAAAATAGGCTACATTTCACTTCGAGATTCCGAAGTTGAGCAGCCGCCTCGAAGCTCTCGGTCCAAAGTTGAAGAGAACAGTAGGTTGTTCGTGCACATCTCTCTGTGCCTTGCGATGCACTGATACATCACCAAATGTTCAAGTCGGCTATGATAGCGAGCGAAACAGCTGGAGGGGCGCCCTGCGTTGGGGTTATGGCACAAGGTCTTTTTCACACAAAAGCACCAAAAATAATATTTAGCCTAGGCTAATACATAATTCGCTATCCCTACACCCTTCACATCAATACTATCTACAATACCACCCAAAAACTTGTCCACATCAAATGTGTTAAAGGCCAACTTCCGATAAAACACAGTTTTACTCACTCCTTTTGAAGATCGGACGGTCACCCCAAGTTAAACTCACTTGCAAGGCTCTCATAGCGGTGCGTCACCTCGCCTGGCTGTGTTTCCCAATTGACATAAATAATGCAGAGAAACGAGCGAATCACGAAAGCCTTTCTGTGTTGCGTCACGTCGAAAGAAGGCGTTGCCCACAAAGGTTTATGTCGACCCATTTTTCTAAAAACATGTCGAGTAATTTTTTTCTGCTTGTTTTCTATACAAGCAACGTCTGGTGGCCCGAAATCTAGCTTAGCTTAGCTATCAGCTGGTTGCTACTCTCAGGTACACACACAGCACAAAGCCTCATCCATACAGCAAGCCCACTCTGGTTGCTCCGTGCCTGCAGCTCGCCTAGGGGTCGCTGTCGAAAGAGCACAGCCCTGAATGGAGTATGCACGCCTCCGTTGGCGCCCCTATAGTGCAGTACCACCCGGGGAAGTGGCGACTCTGTTTCCCATTACATTCTCTCCAAGAACAGGAGGACTGAGCCAATCAGAGACGCATTTCCACGAGAGCAGGAAGAGTGAGCCAATCAGAGACGCATTTCCACGAGAAACACGGAACACTCTCTCGTTTCTCCACAAGCCACCTTGCTGGCTTGCAAAAACAGCTTGAAACAAAGCAACCAGAACGTTTTTTAAAACAGGACCAACGCGTAACACATTCAATAACAATGGAGAACACAGCAATATTAATTAAATGACGTTGAGAGGCCATCTTTAAGTCCATGCTAATTACAGAGCTATGATTATTTCCAGAGCGTGTAACCACAGCTGATGATGCGACGCATTTGGCAATCTACTTTTGTGGACTTTTGTCTCAAAAAGTTGGCTTGACCGTAACTTAGATATTGTCAAAGTACTGGCTTCAAAAAACACATTCTGCAGACCTTTCAAGAATGCATGAAGGGCTTTGGACACTTTTGTTTATGTGTGGATACCCTCAACATATTATGAGGTACGTGTGACGTTGTTTTGAGCTGTGCAAGACTTAAAAATGTTGTGTTTTTGAAACGTGTGTAACCGCCAAGATATGATGCCCCCAATCTATCATATTGCATAGCTGATATGGCTAACGAGGCTAACGTGATATTATCAAACTTTCTCAAAATGCATCCTTTTGCCTTGATTTTGCTCTAGAGTGACTGTATTTCATCCCAAACATGCAAAAATGAGGCAAACTTGTTCCAACTCCGGATAAATCCTTTAACTAACATGCTGGCCCATGAAATGGGGTAGGCCTAGTGGAATCAGTGCCATGAGCTCTAGCATATCTCCATGGCCATTGTACAAGAATACTCTTACAGTATGAGTGTTTGTCAATGCTTGTATTTCTATTCCGCATAGTATTACAGAAGAGTAGGCCTACTCTTATAATAGAAGTGTGAATATTAACATTTGCAAAGGTGGACGAAGTAGAAGTACAGTTATGGACGCAGTTATGCTACAGTGTCTCACCCCAACTAGTCCATATCAGACTGCAAGTTTTTACATCTGAGGTATGCCCTTGGAGTCAAAATGCGACGTCCACCTCAAAGGGGCCCTCCTGTGGCAGCATAACTTCACTGAGGTTAGGTTTAGGGATAGGTTTTGCTTGAGGCAACATAGTCAACAAGTGACTTGGAAGGTATACCCTTGACATCAGAAATTGCAGTCAAGGGTAGTCAGAAAATGACTAGTTGGATGGGATTGTGTTGAATTATCACGCCGGCAGTATGATATTGGTTACAGCTATGTAACATCATAATAATTACATTTTTACGTTAATAATTACACAATTATGTTTGTGACAGTCCATTTAG
Organism: Engraulis encrasicolus; assembly: GCF_034702125.1. Classification (NCBI taxonomy): domain Eukaryota; kingdom Metazoa; phylum Chordata; class Actinopteri; order Clupeiformes; family Engraulidae; genus Engraulis; species Engraulis encrasicolus. Next base: position 32,412,814 of record NC_085863.1, read on the forward strand.
GCCTACGTCTACTTTTATACAACTCTGGTTCCTGTGGCAAGCCTGCAGGACTCCTTCAATTACCATGATCTGAAAAAAAACAAACAAATAGCAAACGCACACCTCACTCACAAACCACCCCCTCAACACCATCAAGTCAACATGATTGCTTGTCATGACAGCTGTTCTGTAGTAGCTACGTTTTTCCGCAACTGCTTGACTTCAGGATGAAACATTGAAGCTCCAGGTTTATTTAAATTGACAGCAAGGAAATGACATGTTACTGGACTGCCTGTCGGATTCCTTTTTGCCCATTTCAAATAGATTCAGGCCATCTGACTGCAAAAGATCCTTGAGTGGGTGCGTATCTGTTTTGAACTCCTTGCCCTTGCCAAACATTGGCAATTTCACATCCTTCATCCAGGTAACTACAAGGGCACTTTTGTAAAAATGTGCTCACCACTCAAAATGTCAGGGCAGACATACTGAAAGGGGAAGGTTGTCAGGGTAAAAAGACCATTTTAGGTTCATAAATGATGCATGCACACAACACCTGTATCGCTGGCTCTGCAATCTACATACCTTGCGAAGAGACATTTTATATCATTTTAACACCTCTCTCTACATTATGCAGTCAGCATGCACACCTAGGGCTCGGTGTATGTTTTCCTGAGCTGGCATCTCTGTCTGTCTATATCCAGCACACCATGTTATGGGATCTGAGAATGAGATCATTGATATCCTGCTTTGCTTTCCTGTATCTCCCCAACTAACTGCGTGTGTGTGTGTGTGTGTGTGTGTGTGTGTGTGTGTGTGTGTGTGTGTGTGTGTGTGTGTGTGTGTGTGTGTGTGTGTGTGTGTGTGTGTGTAGTAGCTGATCTCTAGTGTATAGCCGTATCAGCAGTTAGTCTGTGTGTGCTCGTGCGAGCGTTTGTGCGTGTGGCCACACATTTTAAATAAATAACAAATATGAATGCATACACTTTCATTCCCAGAAGGGTCTTGACATTGGCACATTGGCAGAGACGTCTGTGCCCTGGGGCCTTCCCTTGTACCAGGACAACACAGAGCCCCTTGGTATTGCTAGGGTGCCCTCTTCTCTTGTGCCAGGTTGGGTGCTGGGCTGTGGGGATGCCCCCTTCAAAAGGTTAGCCTGCATGAAACCAGAGGTGCAAATCTAGTAGCCTGATTATCATCAACTTTCAAATCTCTTCGAGACTTGGTCTGACCAAAAGCATAACAATTAACATTTCCCAAACGGCACGGTCGACCTGCCTCCCTTGGTTTGCTGATGGTTGTATGCTTCCCGACAAAGTGGGAGGAGTTCCCAATTTTTCGGGAGCACAGACACGATATTGTAATGCTCTTGGCCTGACTAGAAGTAACGCTGATGGAGTTATGTCACTAGGAGGGCACAGCCTGGCGACAAATCCAGACTTCTATAGCCAGACATCAATGTGTCACAACCTCTGGAAAATCCAAACTGCTCAAGCGCATCACTGGATGAAGGATACAAATGCCTGAGCCTACCCTATGCTTTGAAGCCAGCTTTCAATGAGTCAAGTGGAACATGTTCACTGTACTGTATAATGCTGCAGAGCCAGTTGCAAATCCAGACACCAAAGCCCTGTCATACTTTATGTTTATCCGATGAACCCATTGACAGTATATATAACAATGGATGAACCTAATTGACCCATTGCCGTCGATAATGGATCTACTGTGCCTTTCCAGTTAGAGAAATCAAAAGATGTGCAAAGTGCACTGGCTGAATAAATTCAGATTAGATTAGATTAGATTCTTTATTGTCCCATATTTGTTTTCACAACAGACTGTTCAGTTCCATAAGGTTAGATCTTTGTAGTATCTCATCACAATACACATTCACACATATGTAGACGCATAAACATCCTCAGGCATATACCGGTACTCACATCTATTCATATACACTCCTCTACATACCTATACATTCCTCTCCTCCACATTCACAACAGAGTTATTTGGGGTGTCTCTACCCCTCCGTATGGTGCTGGTGGGCAAAAATAACGAAGAGGAACAGGGGGTGATGAGGTAACCACAGTGGTGTTGCCTCAATTCAGAGTCCCGGTCATTTCTCATTGTTTTCTTTGTATATAGTGTCTGTAGCTTGTTTGTGTCCTCTTTTGTAAATTGATTTGAATATAAAAGTCTGGTAAGTGCAATGCACGGTAACTAAAGTGTACATGACAAGTGGGATACTATCCAGCAGTCTTCAGAGGGGGTTGAGAGGGTTAGCAGAGCGGGAGGGCTGAAGTGGTGGAGGGGTGTACACCTGTACCGACGCCAGGCTCTTTTGCATACCAATACATATCAACACCTGCTCCCCTAAAAAATGATGAATTTTTAAAGTATATTGCATACATTAGGAAATGGTGTTTCAACACATGCACTTGGTGTTTCAGAGAGAAGTTGGTAGTGGTATAAGGGGCACCAGTGTCTCTGGGGAGGCTGGCCCTGTCCAGATAGCCAACCTCGTTAGCATACCAATGCCCTGTGGCACCTGTGCCAGACAGCCCTCCACCTTCGCTACAGACCCCCACCTTGCCCACTGCCTGCCCAACTGGAACGAGGATCATTTAGAGCAGATGGGAAAAGAATTAAATCATGAAAAATAAGGATTGTAAAGGAACATTAAAACGAAGTATAGAGTGATTTGAAATCATTAAGTTAAATGTGCACTGCGTAATATGTCTAGATTATTTCCAGAATTCATGCTGCCAATTCAGAAATGTTACCTAATTACGGTAGTGGTGTGGATTTGCACTGCCCTCACGATCCAATTCAATCACGATTCGGGAGGTAGCGATTTGATTCAATTTGATTCGATTCAATTCGATCTTGCAATGCATTACATTTCTACTGAAAGCAAAGCAAATGTTTAATCAGTCATGATCATGCAATACAAGTAGTCAGATACTGAGCAACAATTTATTGGCTGTTTTCTGTATCAGCCTGATCAGTCTCTCTTGCAATGCTTTGAAGTACTTTTATTTAATTAAACATTAATTTGCTCTCGAAATATCCACGGAAGTAATTGAAACTTAAAAAAATTACCGCATCGATTTTGGAACTTGCCGCATTGAATTGGATCGTCCATGCCCCGCCTTGGATTGGATAGCCGAATCGATCATTGTTGACACCATTATTACCTATCCTTTTCCATGAATACTTACCACTATCATCAAATTCTAAGTATGCATTATGACTGGGAAAATTGCACTTTTCATGGAAAAGGGGGATCTTCTCCATGGTCCGCCATTTGGAATTTCCAGAAATGAACATTTTTAGCTGCAAAATGTACTATACTTGTCATTTTAGTAATTATTTGTTTATTAGTGGCCTCTTACTGCAGATGGGGTCACCGGAGGGCCTATTCACTATTTGCTGAAAATACTCAACTAAATAATAATAACATTGCTATGACATTAAGTAACAGATTAAGACGTAACCAGTACAATTTTGGTGACAGTAAGGTTATAATATAGGTTCTGTGCTAAGTGGTTAAGTAGGGCCTAAATATTCATGAAAAGACCAAATCTGGCAATGGTCAGCACAGTTTAATTGAGCAGCATAGTTGAAATCTGACCACCATCCTACACAGTGCACCTTTATAAATCATTACAATCTTCAATGGTAATAGTACAATCTAACATTGTAATATCCAGTGGCAGTTGTGCCCAACATCCCAGCACCTTGGCCACAAGATGGGCCACCTTGTCCCATCTGGAACGAGTGGCAGGTCCCTCTCTGCCAAACCTCAGAGGCGATTCACGCCATCAGGAACACTGGACTGATAGAACATGGCAGACAGCACTAAACAGCCAGGGGGAAAGCTGTCTATTACTTTTCTGTATTATAATTAACAGCTATTGTATTCTTATATACTCCATCACTATTTTGTATCAAGCATATAATAATTTACAACATTAGGAATGGACAGAAAAAGCAACACCCAAAAAAAAACAAATAAAGAATTGATACCTCATTGAAATACCTGTACAATCACGTAAAAGCTTTGTGTTTTTAAAACACATGCCCATTATATAAAGGATGTAAATGCCCGTGCATATGTATGCAATGAAGTAAATTACTCAATGTATATACAGTATGCAATCTGTATTGCTTTCTATTTACTGTTTGTACTGCTGAGTTGCTGTGGCAGTCAGCTATTCAGACAGCACACTACTGAAGGATAGTCTGGCAGAACACAGCGCAGTAGTGAAGAGGTGCCAGTCCCTCCAGTCCCCTGTGGTAACTGTGCTTATCATGTCTCTACCTCTCCCTGAAGCAAGTAAACTAGGATAGAATACAGCCAGTCCCTATTGGAAGCTGTGTCCACCATATGCTCTATGTCCCTTTGTAGATAGTCAGCTCAGTCATGTCTAGGATAGGATGGAACTGGAATAGAAAACATCCAATTCCTATTGACAACTGTATGTCCACCATACAGTATATGCCCTACCTCCCTTTGTAGTGAGCAAACTAGGACAGTGGACTTCCATTTCCCATAGATGTGTAGCCACTATATTCCTCACTGCCTGTGGAGAGAGCTACTGTAGATCTGACAGAAGACCTCCAGTCCCCTAATGGGTAGTTGTCCCCACCATATGCCCACCTAGCCTGGCAATGCCATCCTATGTACTCCACCTGAAGATTTTGGCCCCGCACCTAGTCTGGCGAAAACCTCCCAGCACGATTAGCTCACTGTTTAGCTTATCAGCAAACAGTTGAGAGTGGTGATGTAGAACTCACCCGCAAAGTCTGTTACTAATTGGTTAAAGTAACACTATTCACATTTTGTTTTGTTGTTTGTATGCTTTTGCAACACTATATCATAAGAGTCATGCTAATAAAGCACAATATGAGTTTTAATATGAATTCGGAACCATTGAATTTAAATGGTAAAGTAAGCTGCTTAGAATCAGTGTCTGTGGGTAAAATAGCTAAAAGGAGCAGCTGGATGGGTTTTCCTGTAAACTTATGGCCACATTGATCAATAGTTTTTAGTTCAAATTGGGCAAGATTTAAAGCCTCCAGGTGGGTTTTGAGCTTTGGGCTGGAAATCATCAGTCACATCTGGCAACCCTGCCATTCACCATTCTAGGTAGGTGGGAGCTGTGTTGTGGTGCCACCATGGCACTCACACTGTCATATCTCTGGAGAGTGAGAATATGCCCATATGAAGGAGAAAATGTTTCTGTTGGAGATTATCGTCGTCCAAGCAAGTGGTCCACTATTCATTTACATATGGCCAGAGTCCCAGGCCCCATGCATCCATCACTGGATTGGATACACTGGCCAGATTAAAGGATGGAGGGCAGAGTTGGAGCTAAAATAATGCTGGACTCTCAAACTGTCAGAGCTGATCCTCTGGCAAACAGAGAGAGAGAGAGAGAGAGAGAGACTGAGATGACCACCCAACACGTTCTTCAGCTCTTACAATGAAAGCTAAGGCGTAAAGTTCTGCTGGGAAGACGAGACAGGATATGTAGCTCAATTACTAATTGTATTTATTTTTGGGGTATACCCACTTCGTCACATTCTCATACATTTATCTGCAGCCAATAGGATGCCTGCACATTCAATTAAAAAACCTTCTGCAAATCTCTGCTCTTTTGATGACTAGAGTATGCTGATGTCGATGACCCCATCTCCTCCCCTTCAGCATTCATTGTCAGTTTGTCCTTGTTTTGGAGGGGGTGATACACACAGGGGGGTGACACACACAAACCTTCAGCTGTGGGGGTCGAGGGTCCAGAATGCAGACGCAGATTAGCACCATCTCCGACTCCAGCCTTTGCCACTGCAGAGGGTGTCGGCTTCAGTCGTTGAGACCCTGGGTCGATGGTTCTCTACGGCACTCTGATACGGTTGCCACCACTTCTGCCCCTCCAGAAACTGCCACTATTTGGTCCCCGTTGTGTGCAGGGGGGTAAGCTCTCACTCCCCACTCCCCCTCGTCCATAGGCAGGATATAGCCTATGCAGCTTTTCACTTGAATTATTCTAAGCAGGCCAAAGACAATTTTTGCTTGCTGTGTTGTAACAGAGGTATAGACTACGTGTGAGGTCCAAGAAAATGTTTTCATCTGTACTCCATCTCTGTCATCCTGAACTCCATTGATGTGTGCATGAATTATTGTGTGTCTGACTGTGTGTGTCTGTGTAGAGAAACCAGCTGACAAAGTCCTCCATGCAGTGAGTGTTCAGTGTTCTGGCTCCCAGAGGATGAAGTGTGTGTGTGTGTGTGTGTGTGTGTGTGTGTGTGTGTGTGTGTGTGTGTGTGTGTGTGTGTGTGTGTGTGTGTGTGTGTGTGTGTGTGTGTGTGTGTGTGTGTGTGTGTGTGTGTGTGTGTGTGTGTGTGTGTGTGTACTTCAGAGCTACTGCTTCAGTGCTTCTGCTGCTATTATCTAGCTGGTGTGCCCACACAGTAACCCCAGTGGAAACATCAGCAGCTTCATCAAGCACATCAGAAGAGCCATGAGGGAACTCAGCCATCAGACATGCACATGAGCATAGAGATTCGAAAAACAGCCACCAGAAAGTTTGTACGACGTCATCCACCCGAATTGGATGCTTATGCCACGCCCCTACCTCTGTAGAATCCTTACATTCTCTCTGCACTAATGTTGATGGACGGAGCTCACCCACACAAGCGTGTAGTGTGTGTGTGTGTGTGTGTGTGTGTGTGTGTGTGTGTGTGTGTGTGTGTGTGTGTGTGTGTGTGTGTGTGTGTGTGTGTGTGTGTGTGTGTGTGTGTGTGTGTGTGTGTGTGGCTTGGGCCCTGTTGGGTCTGAGGAGAGCTGTATCACCATGCTATAGGGCTGGGTTTAAGAGGAGAGCCATGCTACCTGGGGCTATTGGGTTTAAGGCATTTTCTCCATTCTACTGGTGTATAATCTCTGCCATCTGTGGCTGGTGAACTCTATCTGTTTTGTGGATCCTAATAGGCTACGGTGTGAAGAATGGCTTTATCACATATCAGTTAAAAAGCTATTTACATTACAGCCCAAACTGCACTCCCACACCTGTGGACAAACAAACAAACACACCAACAAATAACAACAACTGGAATCTGACTGCTGAAGGACTTTTCACATTACATTATATGTGAGGGTGACCTGAGGGTGATGCACACAAACAAACTGAAAAATAAATAAAGAAAGAAGCAAACAAAGAAACAAACAAACACAACAACAATCATAAACAAACTATAATGGAATGTGGCTGGTGGAGGACTAAAGGGTAAAAGCCAGGTGCTGGGGCTGTGGGAAATACTTTATGGCAGGTGGTTGACTACAGTCAAGTTTTATTACACATCAACTGGTTCAACTTATTTCAGTAGGCTATATTATAAACCACTGTATATTGCTGTAAACATCTACAAATGCAATAATTATGAAAAGTGTAAATCAACTGTAAAACAAACATTTTAAGTAACATCCATAGGGACTTATCCGTTGATAAATGGCAAAGCTTGTACGTTTCGACCATAATAATGTGCATCCTTATTGGCAGGATGGACTGCTTTTCAATTGGAAGAGAGGTCAGTAACTATAGATTACTGTAAGTAAGGTCTATTATGCAGTAATACAGTCTGTGGTACATAAGGTCTGCAACTACAGTTAAGTAAAGCAGGTAAGTAAGCTAGATTAAGGCTATCTTTCTCAACCTTCAAGGAACTCATGGAATATGCATGCAGTGACCGTATAATAAAGATGCTGGTTTGAGATGAACTCAGGGTATGTTATTTGTCAAAATGATCAATCCGGGCATTTTTCAGCTAGTAATGTTTAATCAATAGGCCTACACATTTCTACACATACAACGGCTTCCCTGTTAGATTCAGACCATGGAAGTTAGCTGGGGCACTGAGGTCGTTACTTTTCATCCTGCTGGTGTCTATCTAGTAAATGAATGTGAGGTGGCGCTATATCAAGCCAGAGTTACCTATGAATATGGGAAAAGTAAATGTACCAGGATCCGCATGGCATCATCAGTCTCGCTCAGAACTGTCTGCATTGCACTGGATACCCTCAGAAATACAACTCGCTAGCTACATGTAGTGTTGACCTAGCTCTCAATGAATATCAGCAGAGTATATCGAAAGTGTGTTGCTTGGCCTAGTTGTTTTCCCGTCTGCATATTATTGCATTGCGTTCTGCCCTGTACCTTCCACAATACGAGCTGCTCTGCTGAGGTCAGCTAACCAGGCAGCCCATGAAAATGAAAGCCCTCAATAACACTAACCATGCCTGTCCTTTTAATTAGAAATTGATTTTTTGTGTGTGTGTGTGTGTGTTTGTGTTTGCATGCAAGCGTGTGTACTTGCGTTCTTGCATGCGCGTGTGTGCATGTGTGTGCATGTGTGCGTGCATGCGAGCGTGCATGCATACGAGCCTGTTGTCTCAGCCTCTTAAGTATGTGTGAGATAATGAAAAAAAAAATAAGGCAGAAAATGGTTCTCCATGAATGTCTTTCTGTGTGTTACACAATGTGTAGTGCATCTGCTGTTAGCTTTGCTACATGCCTCTATGCCCTGGTGGCTAGTGGTGACTCCCCCATCCATCAAATTAATACCCCGATGCAGTGATTAGGAAACGCCTCACAGCTCAGCACCAATACAGCTAATCAGCATTAATTATGTAATTAGCCAGGTCATTTATACATAAGACATTGCAACACAATAATTACTTTTACCAGGGAGAGATAAGAGAGGAGCTGGTGAGGCACTTAAGCCACTATGGTGTGTTGTGGTATGATATGATATGATAGTGTATGGTATGGTATGACATGCTAGTGTGTGGTATTGTATTGTATGGCAAGGCCTTGTGTATTTCTATAAAACGTAAAAACCAATCCAAACCCATAAACATATAGTGTGGTATGGTATGATATGGTATGGTATGGTGTGGTATTTCTATAAATGTTTGTGTGCGTGTGTGTGTGTGTGTGCGTGCGCGTCTGTCTGTGTGTGTGCGTGTGCGTGTGTGTGCGTCTGTCTGTGTGTGCGCGTCTCTGTGTGTGATGTGTTGGGTGGGCCGGCTCTGTCTTAAGCTCTGTCTTCTGATAAGATGGGTGATCCATGTTTCATTTGACAAACCCATAAAGGAGACGCTACGCTCGCTACGCCACCTTAGCTCCTCTTCGCCTGGACAGGTGTGTGTGTGTGTGTGTGTGTGTGTGTGTGTGTGTGTGTGTGTGTGTGTGTGTGTGTGCGCGCGCGCGTGTGTGTGTCAGCACTGTGCATTGCTATTTTAGCTTCCACACTGCATGTTAACCCTATTCAGACTGGGCTTCTTTGGCATTCCTGGGGGGGGCTCTTTTGACCCCGTTTATTTGTATTTTTGAGAGTGGGAGATACAGAGAGAGAAAGATAAAGAGACGGTGAAGAAAGAGAGTAAACTCAATCCAAGCTCTCGGTGTGTACCACTAGTGCTCTTAGCGCTCAAGGTTGAAACATTGATGCACAACTAATGGACCAAACAATATCTGCACTCCTTTTTCCACATACTTCACCCTCTACCTCGTCTAATCAACATGTGACAACGGTTGTATCAGAGAGTTTGGAAAATATTGATGTATAAGCCCCCCAAAGTGATATGGGTCAAAATGACCCGCGAACACCTCCTGTGTAATAGAAATGTGCAGGGGGGTTAGCAAGGGGGGTCAGTAATTTCTTTTCCAGATTCATATTGTTCACTGAAATGAGCCAAAGCTATTGAATCTCAGTGCAATCTCATATTTTTCTCTGAAAACTGAAAACGGGTCAAAATGACCCGAACACCTTACAATGGTTTAGATTTAAATGTTGTATTTCATGTTAAAGTTCTGTGGGACTTTGACCAATCTAGCTGTCTTGCATCCATGCCTGGCCACACCAGCAGCAGAGATTCTAGTCTTATATCTTACCCAGTCTCTCTGCCAGCAGTATCCTGATCGAGCATCACCGTACTGTGGCTGAAACAAGTCTACCTACCTTGCCTCCTGTAGTGAGTCTGAAACAAGTCTACCTGCCTTGCCTCCTGTAGTGAGTCTGAAACAAGTCTACCTGCCTTGCCTCCTGTCGTGGGTCTGAAACAGGCCTACCGTAACTGCCCAGCAGTCATATCATCTGGACGGGCAGCAGGGGTGAACCACCTGGTATCAAGGCAGCATATGGTGGGAGCAGGGCTAATTTTCACATGGACCATAAATACTGCCACATCTGGAGGATGGGGGACAGGGGAGTGGAAGACTGGTGGGTCCTGTCATGTTGAGAGTTTCCGCCTCGGACAGACAAGCTGGCTGTAGCAGGAATACACTGTCAGCCAAGACTAGATATTAATCAGCAAGGCAACATTTTAAATGGGTGATAAATTTAGCCACATCTGGAGGGCAGTGGGCTCTCATAGGGTGTGACAGACAAGACAAACAGGCTGAAGTAGGAATACATTGTCAACCAAAACTACATAATACGAACAAAGGAGTTCTGGTTTAGCCTTTAACTGCAGAGGTCTATTACATCTGGTTATGGTGACTGGCAGACCGACATGTGGTAATATTTTTATTCTTATATGATTCATATGCAGATTATTATATGTACATGTCTATGCAGGAATATTGAGATATGTGTATATGACTGTATGTATATGTCTGTGACTGTATCTACAGAGTTCCAGTTGTGTTAAGGCTGTCTGTGGGTTGAGGTGTGATTGAGCTAATTAGCATCTGTAAAAGGCCATGGGGCTGGGTGAGCCAAGAGTAAAAAGACTCTGGGATGCCACAGGCTGGTGTGCTTCTTAGAGAGAGAGACCTGAGAATGGTGTATCTCGCTGAGACGTTCCCTGCTCCCATATCGGGAGCCGTCAAAAAATAAAATCTGCAGATAACTCACCGGACCAAAAGTGCCTGTCTGACATTAATGAAGAAAAACCCCACAGACACCTGCTGCTCCTGAGAAACACTCGTTTGATAGGACTCACACTCCACAGCACCACACTGTGCTGGTAAACAAGCTTGTCGATGGTCAGGGAGAGACAGAGGCAGAGAATCTGATAACTGATAACAGCAGCACAAGCCACCAGACTCAGGCTCAGCTTTAGACAATCTCACAGTACAAGACCGCTGAGCTAAAGGGCCGGTCCAATATCCCAACGCTCCTGCACTGTATTGAGGCTTCGGGAAGGAGGCTTACTAATGTTCCATGCAAGACTCTGTTAGTTGGCCTCCGTTACATTCTCCTCTCTAAACCTCACTCCCATCCCGGTTCAACAGCACCACTGTGACTGAGGTGCTGCAGTGCCCAACGCTACTGCATTGTATCTACGCTTCGGGAGGGAGTTTTACTAATGTTCCATGCCACACTGCTAGTTGGCCTCCGTTACATAAGATCACTCTCTCACTACCTTGCAGTCCCACATATAGGCTACTGTAACACACTCAGTCTCATCTTACATCATCACACAGCCACACGGTCACTCCGACAGCCATACAGAAGCGCATTTCTGTGTCTACCTCACAGCCACACACACACTCCTTCCCACACCTATAGGCTAGCCAAGTAATTCTAACTGCAGTTCGAATGGTATTTTGCACACAAAAAAATCAGTGATTGACGGAAGACCAAACAGTCGTGTGACTGGAGAACAGCTTCCGACGCCTTTGAGAAAATATTCATTTCTTAAATTCAAACAATATCTGTTTGTATTTGTGTACTTGGGCAGCTGTTTGTACGCACACACACTGTACTGCACAGACATATATGCACACACATAGACTGCATTTGTGTATTAGCGAGATGGAGAGAGAGGGGGGGGGGCAGTGTGTGTGTGTGTGTGCGCGCGTGTGTGCGTGCACATGAATTCAAACATGATGAATACTGTGTTAAGTGTGTACGTCTTGCATTATTTCCCACTCAATTTTAATATGAACCCAGATTACATGTAATAACCAGTCCGCTATATAATTATAATAATACTATAACACTGCAAACAGCACTTCAAAGCCATCTTCAGTGCCACATACAGTGGTGCTCATATGTTTACATACCCCAGCAGAATATACGCTTTCTTGGCAATTTCTCACAAAATATGAAGGATTACACAAAACCTTTTTTTTCACTCATTGCTAGTGACTGGCTTAAGATATTTATTAGCAATCTTCTGTGTTTACTTTACTCTTTCAAAAGCATGATCACAACCCAAACTACCCAAATGACCCTGTTCAAAAGTTTACATACCCTAGTTTCTGATGCTGAATATGGCCCTGTTTAACATCAGGGAGCGCTCTAAATTGTTTGTGGTAGTTGTGGATAAGGCTCTTAATGTTCTCAGATGACAAAACAGCACATTCTTCCTGGCAGAATGGCTGTTTCCTATAATATCTTTGGGTGTCTTGCTGGAACCTCACATTTGAGGTTTCCCCTGAGTGGCTCAATGATGTTGAGATCAGGAGAGTGAGATGGTCGCTCAAAAATCTTCATTTTATTCTATCTGAAGCTAATGACGGGTTGATTTGACTTTCTGTGTCGAAATATTGTCATGTTGGCACTGTTGGAATTTCAATTCAGAAATGCAATATGAGGGGGTTTGGTTGGAATTGGGCAAGGGAATCATTGCATTGCAATGATCATTGCAAGGGAAATTGTTCAGGAGGCATAGGACAACCAAATAATAACTTTAGGTGAAATATAGGACAACATGAAAAAATGTTTTAAACTGTACAGCAAAGAGGCACTTGAGGAAAGATGGGCTGTTGGGGGTTGCCAGGAGAAAGCCATTACTACAAAAATGCAAACATGTTATTTTGCATATGATACACCAAATAGCATAGTGAGAAGCATCAGAATGCCTGTGACAAAGTTATTTGGATAAATTAGATCAATATGGAATTTTTTTCAGCCACTATTAATAGTACCATTTGGAGAACAGTCAACGGAGCCTATGATGAAAGTTACACCATGCCCTTCTGTGAAACATGGTCATGGACCACTGATGTCATGGGGACATTTGAGTTACAAATGCACTATACTTTTGGTCCATACTCGCAGAATGATGAATACATTGCCCTGTGGAAAATACTGGAGGAAACTTGACACTCATCAGCCTTGAAACTGCACATGGTCCATTGTTTGGACATGCCAACATGACAATATTTCAACACAGAAAGCCAAATCAATCCGTCATTAGCTTCAGAAAGAATAAGATGAAGTTTTTGAGTGACCGACTTACTCTCCTGATCTCAACATCATTGAGCCATTCAGGGGAAACCTCAAATGTGGTTCCAGCAAGACACCCAATAATTTTATAGGAAACAACCATTCTAGAAGAATGTGCTGTTTTGTCATCTGAAAACATTAAGAGCCTTATCCACAGCTACCATAAACAATTTAGAGCGGTCCCTGATGTTAAACAGGGCCATATTCAGCATCAGAAACTAGGGTATGTAAACTTTTGAACAGGGTCATTTGGGTAGTTTGGGTTGTGATCATGCTTTTGAAAGAGTAAACACAGAAGATTGCTAATAAATATCTTAAGCCAGTCACTAGCAATGAGTGAAAAAAAAGGTTTTGTGTAATCCTTCATATTTTGTGAGAAATTGCCAAGAAAGCGTATATTCTGCTGGGGTATGTAAACATGAGCACCACTGTAGGTATTATCGGCGGGCTTTGGGATTGCACCATTGACCCTCCTCTTCCGAATTGCTATTTTTACCAACCATCAATACTATGTCATTCCCATTGCTCTGCCTTTTGCCCGTGTCTACAGTGGACAGGTGGAATCACAATAAGCTGATCTGAGGCACTACCGTGACCTAACAGTAGGACACTGGGCCACTGTGCTGTCGACCCGGGTTCGATTCCTGCCCGCGTCATTTGCCAATCCTTCCCCGACTCTCTCTCCCCACTCATGTCCTGTTCCTCTTTCACTGTCCTATCTGAATAAAGGATAAAATGCCCCCAAAATATATACATTTATATATATACAAAACAATAACCTGATCTGTTATTGGTGAAATCACGATAGTCTGATCTCTTATTGGTGGCTTTATTTGTCATTAGATCCCTTTACTCTGAGCATGGCTGTTAAGTATGAACATGCCAGGTCCACACACACACACACAGTGGGAATCCACAAGATTTTTCTCCTACTCTTCTTCCCTATCGAGGCTTTAGTGAGATTCAGTCTCTGGCTCTGAGGCCAATCTGTGGGATTTCATTGGTTTAGGTGAAGACACTGTTCAGATGACAACTTGCCTTCTCTCTCTCTCTCTCTCTCTCTCTCTCTCTCTCTCTCTCTCTCTCTCTCTCTCTCTCTCTCTCTCTCTCTTTCTCTCTTCTCTCTCTCTCTCTCTCTCCCAAGCTTTCTTTTCCATGAAGATTCTCTGATCAGGGCATGATGGACAAAAGTGTTGGATTAGCCTATATAAACTCCCTTTGTGATAAGCGTGCAAGGACAAGTGTATTGCTATTGTGGTTTCATGAATACCATAATAGTTTTCTGTTTGTTTTCTCAATGCTGTTGCATCTGTTCTCAATTCTTAGAGTCTTGTCATATGGGTTAGCTGCAATCACAATTGCCCTTTGGATCTGATTATGGCAGACTAACATTTTTGGACAGCAGAGGAAGGACTTGCAAACGCACAGCATGTGTGTTTGTTTACATAAGTAGGTTCACTACATAATTACCAGGAGGCTTCATGCATTCTCTTGGCCTAACTGGAAAACACAAAAAACATTTCCGAATGTCAAGTGTTCTAGCCTTGGTAGTGTATGAAACGCCAGTGATTGGATACTCTTTGGCAAACTCCGCGGAGTATCCAATCACAAGGCGTTTCACTCTCTACCAAGGGTAGAACACTTGACATTGGGAGATGGTAATAGACACGAAGACATCTCTGCTAATTTGGTCGCACACTCAAGGATGCGACACAGATAGTATGGGTAGTTTTCATTACAGCCAGGAAATTGGATGAAATTGCACCATTTTAGACAATGTTGGCACTTACTTACTTGAACACATGTATTCCTAAAGAAATTGAATATTTTTTTCTCCCTTCTCCACTTTCAAACGTGACATTTCATATCAGCTAGACAGCAGGGACAGTTCTATTTTTCTCCTGTCTGACATGTAATTTTATTGTTGCCATGACGATGTAAAGTGCCAGTTGTCGACTTGTCTGAAGGACGGTGCCAAACAATCACTATAATTTGCTGCCATTAGAGGAGTGGTTCTCAACTTTTTTTGAACAAAGGCCCCCTTGGTTATATCACAAGCCTCCCAAAGCCCCCTTCAACTCATCATAAGCCTGACAACGCCCCCTCTTACTATCAAAAAATTAAATGGACTAATGCCTCCCAATGGCAACTAAGCACCACCCCCTCTCAGCTGTATCCTTCTCAACGCCCCCCTAGAGCTCCCCAACCCACCCTGGGGGGCTGTACCACCCCCGTTGAGGAACACTACGGAGTTATCCCTCCAGCCAGGCGGAAGCCATCAAAGAAGGAGCTGTGTGGAACAGCATAAGCAGAAAATTAACAAATTGATTTGAAATGCACTGAGACCAAATTATTGTAGGTGTTAAAGTGGAACACGTCTTTTTCATTTCTTTCCTTGTCCTGATGTGTCTCGACAGCTGTTTGCGCCGGCTAGGCTGTAATTGTGCTGTAATTGTACACTAAAGAGCATGAAAGGCACCTTGTTAACACCCGTCTGTGGACACGGAGGACAGGACAGGAGGAGGGATAGCAAATAAGAAGCCAAAACTATCAGGATAATTAGCAAATAATTAATTAATTGCCGTGAAGATGAGACTTGCTTGCATTGTATCGTGTCTGGGGTGTGTTCTGTCTGATTCACTTCCATGCACCCTGTAATACACAGGTGTGATGCATGCTGTGAGATCACCTTGGCCTTGTGAAGTACAAATGAAGGTGCCCTTTAGATAATGCCCATTAGGAATAGAGGCATGGATACAGTACATGGATGGATGGGGTTGGAGGGTGGCGGATGGGTGGAGAGGATAGATGTGGAAGGAAGGAATGAATGAATGAAAGAACGGACAAAGGAATGATGGAAGAAAGAATGAAGGAAGGAATGAAGGAAGGAAGGGGATAGGTGGACAAGGTTGGGGAGATGGAGGAAGCACAGATCTATGGAAGAGTAAGGTTAGGTTGGGGGATTGTGGGTGGGGGAGATGGGAGGCGAAGGCGGTGGAGGAGGAGGAGGAGCAGGGGGAGGAGATGGAGGAGGGAGAGGTGGCTGAGGATGAGGAGCAGGGGGAGGAGATGGTGGAGGAGGAAGGGCATGGAGGAGGGAGAGGAGGAGGAGGAGGAGGAAAAGGAGATTGAGGAGGGAGAGTAGGAGGAGGAGTAGATGATGGAGGAGGAAGGTCGTGGTGTAGGTGGAGGAGGATTAGTCTATAAGGGATCTGCTCTGCACACTAATTAAGATTTTTTTTTCTTATTTCACACTTGGCCGGCGCTCATGCACATCTGGCAACAAAAGGAAATGTGCTGCAGTGTATGTATGCACATGCATGTACAAACTATGCACACACACACACACACACACACACACACACACACACACACACACACACACACACACACACACACACACACACACACACACACACACACACACACACACACACACACAACCACCACCACCACTCAGATATTACAGTGCCACTCACCATTGTGCGGCAGTAATTGTGCTCACCCACTCAAACACATGTATACATACCCCCAATAAACCCACCATAATTCCTTGCGTTGCAGCCTGATCTCCGTGTCAGTTTCATGGATTTCGCCAATATCCCGTGCCCCTGGACACGAAATTGTTTTCCGTGATTGAATCGCGGAAATGCTTTCTATATTCCCACACAGATTTTGTGTCCCAAAGGTCTGTGTCCATTCCACAGATTTCTGAGAGATCATGTTGCAGCGTGTTGACCATGTTCCTCCATGGTTCTCTGCAGTGTAGTGAGCACAGAGACTGATTTAATCCACTGTAACACAAATGCACACAGCAGACAAACGATCAATGCAAAAACATGAATTTGCATGACAACCAAACAAGTGCAGAGGCTAATATAATCCCTGCAAGACAGACGCATACAACACGCCTCACATAATGACCACCAATGCAAAACACAATCAAGTTTAACAACCAAACAAATAAGAGCAGCCGCTTACATTATGCGATGAGATTAAACACCATACATCAGGCAACATGACGCTCATGTCCACTGGTTGGCACAAACCAGCACACGTGGCAAAGGCTAAGTGGCTGTGTGGGTCTAATCGCCTCTCTGCCCCATAAATAACCGCCATTCTTTCCCCTCCATCGATCACACTTTCCCCTCCATCACACATGTGTGCGGACACACACACACACACACACACACACACACACACACACACACACACACACACACACACACACACACACACACACACACAAACACACACACACACATACGCACACCATCTGTAGGGTACCAGGAAAGCGATGCGAGGCTAAGCATTGACCCGACGCCATGCCTGGCTGGCTGGCTGCCTGCTTCTTTACCCGCCTGCCTGGCTGGCTTGGATGGCTGACTATGCCTGTCTGCACGCCCGCTGTCTACCCACCTGCCTGGCAGGCAGATGCCCGGTTCTCTGCCTGCATGCATGGTCGATACGATATTACTATGTCTGGCTGTCTTATTAATTTTATGTCTTCCTGCCTGTCTGTCTGCCCGATATTATACTGTATTACTATGTCTACCTCTTCCTGTATGTCTATCTGTCTGCCTGCCTGCCTCTTGTCTACCCGACTGCCTGCCTTTCTTCCCACCTGCCTGCATGCCTGATTGATATCATGCCTTCCTGCCTGACCCGCCTGTCTGCCTTTCTACCAGCATGCCTGGCTAACTTCCCCTCAGCGTGTCTTCCTGCTCGTCAGCTATCTACCTGTCTGTCTGCTGGCTACTTGCCTGCCCGCCACTCTACCCGCCTGCCTGCCTGATTCAGGTTATGCTTTACCACCTGTCTCCCTGCCTGCCTGTCTGTTTGTCTGAAGTCTATCTGCCTGGTTGCTTGATTCAGGTTATGCTTTACCACCTGTCTTCCTGCCTGTCTGTCTGTCTCAAGTCTACCTGCCTGCCTGCTTGATTCAGGTTATATCTTCCTGACAGTCTGCTGTCTACCTGCCTGTCTGTCTGTCTGCTGTCTTCCTGCCTGGCCGCGTTTCTACCTGCATGCCTGGTTGCCTTCCTCTCAGTATGCCCCCTCAACCGCCTGGCTGCCTGCCTAGCTCACACAGCACATGATCTATCAAGCCTCTCTGCTCCCCCAGGAATATGACACGTTTAATCTGAGGCAGGGAGGCAGAGAGAGACCCATGATCCTTCATCCCTCCCATGGGCTGCCTGAGGGGTATAGCACCTGACCTGTCTATGGCAAGCCAGAGGGGCCAACGACTGCCAACGGTGATACCTACGCGCCAGATCTACTGTATGTGCACCTGCCAAGGACACACATACTGTACATGCACACACGGGTACATGGACTCACACACACACACACACACACACACACACACACACACACACACACACACACACACACACACACACACACGCACACACACACGCGCACACACACACACACACACACACACACACACACACACACAGGCCATATCAAGGGAATATCAGGTTAAGTCATTGGATATTTATGAAGCCCATTTGCTATTGATTCAATTATGCATCACTTCAAACACCAGTATTCCTCCAGTGATCCCTTTCCAAGAAACAGCTCGAGATAAAAATGAGGTTGGCCATAATTTGTGTTTACCGTCATGCTTATTACGATGACTGTTAATAATTGTGTGGAATATCCCCTAATGTGTAATGAGTGCTAATGTGTGCTAGTTACAACCATACCAGCTGTCCAGTTTTCCCTTTTAAATTTACACCCTGAAACCCAGCAAGAATCGTATGTTAATATAACATCAATAAATGATTACCATTTGAATGTTATGAACATGATATTTGACATTTATCTCGAATAATGTGTCTATTTCTCTTTTGAATATTTTTGTGTATGCTGGTGTCATTTCCTTTTTATGTCAACCTCTCTCTGAGTGACGGACGCTTTAATTGTTGACAGAGTTTTTTCCAGCATTTTCTGTGACATTGTCTTTTTAAGCACTGGAGAGAGAAAACCATCTGGCAAGGAACATGCTGCATATGCATATACATATGTCCAGGGAAGGTGACGAGGGAGGACAAAGGGGTCATTTGTCCCGGGCCCAGGGAGATGGGGGTCCCATAATTGGGTCCTCATTGCATTGAATGCATTGGAGGGCCCTATCAGATGACTTTGTCCTGGGCCCAGCCAAAGCTTGTCAGCGGCCCTGCATATGTCAACATGTAAATCCTACCTTCTCACCTGTTCATGCAGTAATTTCTAAAGTAAAATATCAATTAAATAAAAGTGCATAGTTTGTGACTATTCCCAAGATGTGAAGGCCCAAACAATAGGCTCCTTGTTGAAGGTGGTAGTCTTAAGGATCCGAGGCGCACTGATTTTGTAGCCTAATAAACCAGCCTAAATGTGAGATTGGATATGTAATTTAGTCTGGCCCCGATGAATAGTACATCCGAAGATTGTTGATGAGAACAACCCGTTGTCTTTCAAACTGCGCCTGTGCCTATAGGCCGGCACTGACCAATCAGCGCTATGTAATATTCACTCTGAATATCTTGCATTGATATGCGCATTAATATATGATTGTATAGTCCCTTACCATACTTACCGGAACCTCTTACAGAATGTATACTGTTGCTATGTTACTACTACTGTCAGTTATTCAATTACTCGGCTACATTGAAACCGGTCACGTCCGAGTCATGTTGTTACTGTTTATACTTTAATAAATTGTATCAGTTTGCACGCCAGTGTGCACATCGCTTTCTTATAAGTAAGAAACATAACATGGTGTCAGAGTAAAGAACGTGAAACAAGACGACGAAAGATGGAAACTACAGGAGTACCAACGCCACAGATGGACTGGGATGCTAACAACTTGCCGGTAGCTTGGAGAAAGTTTAAGTTACATGTTGACTTGATGTTTACTGGACCATATCGAGCCCTGAAAGAAGAGGAAAGATGCAGTTATCTTCTCCTCTGGGTCGGAGAAAAGGGTCGTGACATCTACGATACTTGGACATTGACAACAGCACAACGTAAGTCGCTGGAAGTGTACTATACTCGCTTTGAGGAATATGTGTCACCAAAGTCCAACGTAATATTCGCCCGTTATAAGTTCAACGAGAAAGTACAAGGCGCGAGCGAATCATTCGAACAGTTTGTAACTGAACTCAGGCTACTAGCCAAAGACTGTAATTATGCTAACACAGATGAAATGATACGTGATCGTATTGTGTTCGGCATACACTCCCCTAAAGTCCGGGAGAAGTTATTGAATGTTGGGTCGGAGTTAACTCTGGACAAAGCCCTTGACATCGCTAGGTCTCATGAACTCGCCCAAGTTCAAATTAAAACTATGAATGGCAACTCGCGCGACCAGTCAGTTCATGCCATTAGCAAGAAGCCGTTGAAGGGAGCTTGGAAACCCCACCATGACAGGGCGCGAGACGGCAACAGTGTAGCACACAGACGTGATGACAACAGAGACCGAGGCAAGACGTGTGGCTCCTGTGGAAATAAACAACATGATAGAGAGAACTGCCCGGCGAAAGGCAAACAATGTAAGATCTGTAACAAGTGGAACCACTTCGCTAAAGTTTGTCGCTCTAGGAGTCGAAAAGAAGTACACACAGTGAGCGAAGCCAGAGCACAACAGAGTGGTGATTCAGACAGTGAGAACGGATTGTTTATCGATGCCGTGACACAGAAAAGCAGCGCTCATGACAGAGAACAAGCATTCGCTAGCCTGCTGGTCGGACCAAAACAAAGTACAGTCAAATTCAAGCTGGATACCGGTGCTACTGCCAACGTCATTCCCACACGCGTCTTCGATGGCTTGGGAATACACGACGTGCTTCAACCTTCAACACGCCCTCTCTATGGGTATGGTGGTGAACAGCTCGTCGTCAGAGGCAAGTGCAACATGAAGTGTCAGTACAAAGACAAACACATGACTTTACAGCTGCATGTAGTTGACACACACGCACCACCAGTGTTAGGCTTAAGAGCATGTCTTGATTTTGGACTGATTGAATTAATCCTGTCTGTGTTTAACCAACCTGAACAACCAGTAATGGAGGAGTTTGCAGATGTGTTCAAGGGAATAGGTCTGTTTCCAGGGGAATGCACCATCCACATTGACCCCGATGCTGTGCCTGTAGTCCATCCACCACGGCGCGTCCCTGTGGCACTGAGAGATCGCCTACAGAAGGAGCTACAGAGCATGGAGAGGCAAAATGTCATCACAAGAGTCACCGAGCCAACCGAATGGGTCAACTCCATGGTAGCAGCAGAAAAACCCCGCACAGGCAAGCTGAGGATATGCCTAGACCCTCGCGACTTGAACAAGGTAATCAAACGTCCACACTACCCATTACCAACACTAGATGACATCACAGCTAGGCTCACTGGAGCAAGTTACTTCAGTGTGATGGACGCAAAGTCAGGCTACTGGGCTATTAAGCTCACAGAGGAGTCTTCACTATTGACCACTTTCAACACAGTGTTTGGGCGCTACAGGTTCCTCCGTCTTCCCTTTGGCCTGAAATCAGCTCAGGATGAATTTCAGAGAAAGGTGAATGAGACCTACGAGGACCTACAGGGCGTCATGGCAATAGTGGACGACATCCTCATCTATGGAAAGACCAAACAGGAACACGACAACAACCTGCGTGCAATGCTGCAACGTTCCCGAGAACGAGGGGTAAAGCTGAACCCAGAGAAGAGCATCGTCTGCGCTACAGAAGTCAGCTACTTTGGTCACCTCATCACCAAAGATGGAGTCAAGCCAGACCCTGCCAAAATTGCAGCCGTGAGAGAAATGAAGCCGCCGAAAGATAAAGGTGAGCTGGAAACCATCCTCGGCATGATAAACTATCTGGCCAAATTTGCTCCAGGACTTGCGAGCATCAACGCACCACTACGTCACCTGTTGAAAGAGTCCAGTGAGTTCATCTGGGATACGCAGCACGAGGCAGCTTTCCAGAAGATCAAAGACCTCATCACACGCGAACCAGGTCCAGTGTTGACATACTTTGATCCCGACAAAGAACTCACACTGCAAGTCGACGCCAGCAAGTACGGCCTAGGTGCAGTATTACTACAAGACGGCAAACCCATCGGATATGCGTCGAAAGCCCTCACTGAGTGTGAAGTCAACTACGCTCAGATCGAGAAGGAGCTCTTCGCCATACTCTTTGGATGTAAACGCTTTCACCAGTACGTTTATGGTCACCACATCACCGTCGAGAGCGACCACAAGCCTCTTGAGTCGATCGTCCGCAAGCCACTCGCAGCAGCACCACCGAGACTGCAACGCATGTTCCTACAGCTGCAGAGGTACGACTTCACCATCGTCCACAAGCCAGGCAAAGACATTCCTGTAGCAGACACGCTATCCAGAAAGTCATTGGAAGACCAGGATGACAGCCTGAGTGAAGGTATGGACATGCAAGTACACCTGCTTTATGACAACTTACCTGTGAGTGATGAAAAACTGAAACTAATCCAAACAGAGACTGACAAAGATCCACAGCTCAGACAACTGAAAAGAACAATCGCAGAGGGATGGCCTGAGCAGAGGAGAAGGTGCCCTCCGAGCATCGCTGAGTTCTGGAATCACCGAGACGAGCTCACACAGATTGACAACATCATCTTCAAAGGTGAGAAAATTCTCATTCCACTCTCACTACGCACAGACATGCTGTCACGCATACATCTTGGCCACATGGGCATGGAAAAGAGCAAGGAGAGAGCGAGAGACATTCTGTTTTGGCCAGGCATGAGCAAGCAGATAGATGAAATGATCGGGAAGTGCCTCATCTGCCTGGAGAACAGACGCTCCAACACCAAAGAGCCCATGCTGAGTCACAAGATCCCTGAGAGACCGTGGCAAACCGTTGCATCTGATCTGTTCATGTGGAACAACGACCACTACATCATCACAGTGGATTACCACAGCAGATACTTCGAGCTTGACAAGCTAACCACCACCACAGCTTCTGCAGTCATACACAAGCTCAAAGCAACATTTTCCAGACATGGAATACCAGAGACTCTCATATCCGACAACGCCCCGCAGTATAAGTGCAAGGAATTTGAGGATTTTGCCAGCGCGTGGGAGTTTACACACACCACCACAAGCCCACACTATCCTCAGAGCAATGGCCTCGCTGAGAAAGCAGTGCAAATCGCAAAGACTCTGATGAACAAGGCCAAAGCTGACAAGCGAGATCCCTACTTGAGCCTGCTCGAGTACCGCAACACACCTGTGGACAACCTCGCATCACCAGCTCAACTACTCATGAGTCGTCGCCTAAGGTCAGTAATTCCAACCACGCACACTCAACTTCAGCCGAAGGTCATCAGCCAAGCACAAGTCCACAGTCGACGAGTACATCAGCAACAACAGCAGAAGAAGTACTACGACAGAACGGCCAAGCATCTTCCACCACTGCATGAAGGTCAACGCATCCGTTTCCAGGAACACGGACACTGGAAGCCTGCGGTAGTCATCAGACCAGCCGACACAGATCGTTCCTACCACATCCGTGCAGCTGAAGGTCAGGAGTACAGGAGAAACCGGCGACATCTCCTGCACACCAAGGAAGATCATCACACCCACACTGACGAGCATACACACAAACACACACACATACACACTATTCACTTGTGATCGACAAGGGTGCACGCCGAACGCTGCCCTTACAACCAGACACACACGCATGCACACACGAAAGAAAGAAAGAAAGGGTGAACGCCGAACGCTGCCCTGATGAAAAAAAAAAAAAAAGACACTTTGCATTACACACTGATATGAAGAACAAGAGAGGACTTGAACACTGTGCAATGGACACTGAAAAAAAAAAAAAAAGAACTTTTAGTATACTGTCAATGATACTTGTGATTAATGAGTAATATATTTAATTGTTACCGTAAATGCACATGGGTATTTTTAAGTGTAATATTTGTTATGCGCAGTAAGTTATTTACCTTATTTATTAATGCTATAATATAGAATGTTGATATCACCAGTATTTTGATACTTCTTGTAATGATATTTACAGATTTTTAAACAAGAGTTATTCATTGCATAGCGATACTATTTAAAGGTAATTTATTTAATGTGAACCTGATTCTTTCAAAAGAAGGGGGATGTAATATTCACTCTGAATATCTTGCATTGATATGCGCATTAATATATGATTGTATAGTCCCTTACCATACTTACCGGAACCTCTTACAGAATGTATACTGTTGCTATGTTACTACTACTGTCAGTTATTCAGTTACTCGGCTACATTGAAACCGGGTCCGAGTCATGTTGTTATTGTTACTTTAATAAATTGTATCAGTTTGCACGCCAGTGTGCACATCGCTTTCTTATAAGTAAGAAACATAACACGCTATCTTTCTTGTTGATGTGCTTGTTCCCAATGTTGCGAGCTTCGTCGTCACTCCCTCAAAACCCCTCCCGCTTTGATTCAAAACATATCTCTGCGTTGTGATTGGTTTGTCAGATTCTTGGCAAGTTTGGCAGATCACTAAAACGATGCGACCCGCGCAGACCACACGCAGCCCAAAAAAATGTTGGCGTCCAGTGGGTGCTGGTTTACTAGGCTACTGATTTTGGTGAAAAAACTGGCTGTTTTTGCCAGTGTATTGTAAGTGTTTTAGACAGGTCATCAGCTGGGAAAATTTGGCCTTTCGTCCTACCGCACTTTTCTCTGTGGATAACTGACCAGAAGCCCTATTGGAAGAAATTAAAACATGGGGCCACGTCAATTTTTGCTCAGAGTTCAATATGGCCGCCATTTTCCAAAATGACTTGTTTTCATGCATTATTACATTGTACTATGAGGTGATATTCATGAACGATGAAAGGTTGACTAAAGTAAAATAAATGAAAATAAAGTTGGCCATCTTGCAATATCCAAAGGAAAGTGCTGAAAATAATGATTGAAATGCACATACAGAGTCTATGGCTGGGAAAAGTAGGCCTATTGTCCTGTCAGGGTTTTCACAGTGGATTACAGACCAGAAGGCCTATTGAAAAAGATGAAAACTTGGGGCCATCTATGTTCTCCAAAATTCAAAATGTTTTTGTTGTTCTGTTTTTCAGAATGGCAGACTTTCACACATTTTTCTCAATACTGTAAGGCCATAATTACCAGTAAAGATTAGCTATTTTTCAGTTAAATTGTCCTATTTCCTTACAGACGTGAGTATAAAGGTTGTCTAGAAAAAGGCATGAATATATATACAGTAGGTGGACAAAATAACCAAGACACCTGTTATTTTAGAGTCATTTAGTTCTTCTTGCATCCACAGTTAATGCTGTTGGATGTGGTTCATCCTTCTTGGTGGTATGCAGACATTACCTTGGATACTGTGGCTCTTGATACATCACAAAGACTTGCTGTCTCGGTCAAAGATGCAAAAGAATTTCTCCTTTTTGAACTCTGACATGTCACCGATAATGTTGTGTGCATTGCAACATTTTGAGCAAAACTGTGCTCTTACCCTGCTAATTGAACCTTCACACTTCACTTTACTGGTGCAATGTGCCATTAATGAAGATTGGCCAACAGGCTGGTCCACTTGAGCCATTAAACTTCCAACACTAAAATGATAGGTGTCAGTTATTTTGTCCACCCCCTGTATCTTGCCGCTTTGAAATATCCAAAGGAATGTTGTCAAATGATTGAATTTCACAAACACAGTGTACTGCTGAAAAATGCCATATTCTGCCAAACTGTGTGTGTGTGTGCGTGTGTGCGTGTGCGTGTGCGTGTGAGTGTGTGTGTGAGTGTCTGTGTGTGAGTGAGTGTGAGTGTGAGTGTGTGTGCATTTGTACGTGCGCCTGAGATGCGCTTTTCTCAAGTGTGTGTGGCCAGTGTGCTTCTTTACATACACTGATATAGACACAGTAGACCGGGTGTGTCTGTGTGTTGGGGGGGGGGGGGGGGGGGGGGGGGGGGAGGGGGGGGGGGCTAAGGTGGGGGGGGGGTGTAGGGGGGACCGAACGATGTGGAGGAGCGGGGGGATGAATGAGGGGGTGAACGGGGGTAGGGGGGCAGAGTGGGGCTGGGGGGAATGAGTCGGGATTGAATTAGGAGGTGGGGGGGCAGAATAGTGTGTGGGCGGTTCGGAGGGGCAGAATAATGTGTGTGTGTGTGTGGGGGGGGGGGGGGGTGTGACCAGCCAAATTTTTCAAATTGGATGGGGGGTGGGGGGTGGGGAAAGAATGAGTCTGGGGGGTTGAGCGTGGGGGGCAGAATAGTGGGGGGTGAGTTAGGGGTGGAGGGGCAGAGTAGCATGGGAAGGATGAGTGAGGGGTTTGGGGGGCAGAATAGTGTGTGGGGGGATGAGTGAGGGGGTGGAGGAGGCAGAATAGTGTGTGGGGGAAAGACACTGTAGAGCAGGGGAAAGATGAGCGGGTGATATGCGCACGCACACACGCACGCACACTCACCCTTGCTTTATGCAAAAAATGTAGGCCTGAAAAACTTTTGGTCAGAAATCTAATGTGAAAAGGCACATCAATAGCCTTTTTTTCAGCAGTCAACTGTGTATGTGTAATTCAATCATTTTCTGACAACAATCCTTAGGATATTGTCTATAGGAAATTTACATCTTTCTGTTGCCAACTTTAGTACTCACGTCTGTAGATAGGAGATAGGACAGAATTTCACTTCATTGATAATTATGGTCTTACAGTATTGAGAAAATTAAATTAAAGTCTGCCATTCTGAAAAACAGAGAGCAATTTGAATTTTGGAGCACATTTGAGATGGCAACCAGCTGGTGAATCTTTTTAAATAGGCCTTCTGGTCTGTAATCCACTGTGAAAACCCTGACAGGACAATAGGCCTAATTTTCGCAGCCATAGACTCTGTATGTGCATTTCAATCCTTATTTTCAGCACTTTCCTTTGGATATTGCAAGGTGGCCAACTTTATTTTCATTTCTTATAGTTTAGTCAACCTTTGTAAACATGTATGTAAGGAAATAGGACAGAATAGTGCTGAAAGTAGTTCATCGTTCATGAATATCACCTTATAGTACAATGTAATAATGCATGAAAACAAGTAATTTTGGAAAATGGCGGCCATATTGAATTCTGAGCAAAATTTGACGTGGCCCCATGTTTTAATTTCTTCCAATAGGGCTTCTGGTCTTTCCTGGTGAACCAGTAGCCTGTAAGTAACAGGCTACTGGTACACTGCCCTTTCACGCCTCTCCGCAGGCGGGGTTTAGTCAAAAGATGCTTGCACGCGGTTGGAGCAACCTCATATGAATGACATGACACTTCGACCACTCACGTTGAAGCTTTGTGACGTAGGACGTGTCGTCACGTAAGCGCTGCCAGGTCGGGAACCAAAACAGAACAACATCCTTTAGAAAATCAACTTGAGGTATTTTGGATAACACCGCTGAAATTACTGCTTCCATCCCGACGCATGATAACTCCTCGCACGCCGCCATTACTGTTGTGATTCAGGGAGGGGGCGGGCACAGCCGAACTACCCTGGGGGAGGGAGTTGCGTTCGATAAACGTCATACCCACTGAAATCCCTCCCTACGATCCTGATTCGTCGTGCTGCCCCGTTTATTTCGTAAACGGAGGAGGAGAGCGAATCACAGGTGTACCAGAAGGTTTGTGTAGCCCAGCCCCCTGGGCGTCAACACATAGCTTCTGGTTCACCGGAAACTTCTGGTCAGTAATCCACAGAGAAAAGTGCGGTAGGACGAAAGGCCTAATTTTCCCAGCTGATGACCTGTCTATTTTGTCTGAAATCAGTCATTGCTACTAGCAAGGGGTGCATTGTCTTAATGTTACTGGCTGATGTAAGCTGTGCTGGCATGGCTATATTGCTCATCTGTTAGAGCTGCTAAATGTGTAGGCCCGGTCATATGCCTAACTGTGACCTCGCATGGCTATGTATCTTTCTGCTAGCTCAGTTTCTTTGTGCAGTAGCGCTTGTGCTGCTTGTAAGGCACTATTAGGCCTATACTGCCCCTGGTCTAGTGTACCTTACCCTAATGAATCTTGGCCAGTGTTTAACCATCTTTAACACCAATTTCTTAAGTACATCATACTATATTGTTCATTCTGTCCAACAGCCAGTCTAGTCCATTATTCTACCCGTGTCTACTCCCAGCTGGTGGCATGGGGCACTTAACTGTCCCTAGCTTAGGCTGCCGCTTGTCTTGTGTATCTTAACTGCGGCCAATCTATATGTAATGCTGGCAGGATAATTACATTTTATTCTACTTATTGGCTGGTGACATCCATTTTTTTCCCCCTCTACAGGCCCATGTAACTACTGCAGCCTGGTCACCGCCTCTGGGCACGTTTTTCTTTAACTACTGCTGGGCAAGTTTTTCTTGAATTGCTGCTGGGCACGCTTTTTCTTTTACTGCTGCTGGGCAAGTTCATACTGTGTCTCACCACATTTCGGTCTATGCTAAAGCATAGCACTCCTTCTCTTTTTACATCAGGCATTACCACAGTTCAATAATGTTAATGATAATATTCGTTAATCGTTAGTCACGTCTGGTGGCCTCATATCTGTTTCGGGGGGTTGTTAAATGCCCCGTTTCCAACTAATGCAATTGTTTGGTCTGTGTTTCTGGTATGGTCTGTTTGGGGGGTATTTTGCCTTTCCAGCTAAATGGAAGGCACACCACCTGAGGATGCTGCTGTTCCCTGTATTGGCTTCCATGGAGCTCATGGAGAAGCCGGGGAACTTCCTCCGAACAGAGCCATACCCCCAAACACAAATGTATGCATTCAGAAATAAAGCTTCTGAAATGTATCTCTGTTTCCGTCTCATTTTTGACTAGAGTGGATCTGACAGAAATCAAGCAATCTGCGTTAGTTCTGGCAGACCACATAGTCAACGCGCCCTTTTGCCTATTGGCTGACGCCGACCCAACCCATACAACTCTCCACTAATCAGCTGCGCTTTGGTTAATCAGCTGCAGCTCGCAATTGGATGCTGACATATGGCGCGCTTTATTTAAACTACCGAATTTGTTTTCCTGTCATTACTTTTTGCTGCTTGTTTTGCTCCCACCACCTCCCCTGCTCCACCAGACTAATCGTTGTCAAACAATGTCATGTTGTTGTTGTTGCTTGCTCTGTTCTAGGGGGTATTTTGCCTTTCCAGCTAAATGGAAGGCACACCACCTGAGGATGCTGTTGTTCCCTGTATTGGCTTCCATGGAGCTCATGGAGAAGCCGGGGAACTTCCTCCGAACAGAGCCATACCCCCAAACACAAATGTATGCATTCAGAAATAAAGCTTCTAAAATGTATCTCTGTTTCCGTCTCATTTTTGACTAGAGGGGATCTGACAGAACTATTAGTAATTAGTAAAGTGTAAGTAATATACAATCTATGGAGTGAATGCATGTATATATGTATATTTACTACCAAGGTCAAATCAATAAGGTCTTGGGGTTAGCCAGGGTGCAATGTCACCCACTCAGCATTATTGGTTTCTAACAGTTTCTTTTTATAGGAGCTTGGTGCTTCATAGGGGTACTGGAGATATGAAGAGCCCTCAATTTATTGTGTGCGTGTGTGCGTGTGTGCGTGTGTGCGTGTGTGTGTGTGCGTGCGTGCGTGCGTGCGTGCGTGCTTGCGTGCGTGTGTGTGTGTCTGTCTGTCTGTCTGTCTGTCTGTCTGTCTGTCTGTCTGTCTGTCTGTGTGTGCATGCATGCGTGTGTGACTGGGGATATTAAGGATCCTGCATGTATTGGATAATTCTTTTAGGTTGAGTGGAGGGCTGCTTCAGGATTTATCCAGAGTCGTGCACTGCTTTTCAGGCCTAACCAGAGTCATGCACAGTTATTTTATGGTTTTGATTTTCCTCCTCATTTACAAAGACTTGCTCTCTGCATTACTAAACTCCAATACAGAACAGTTAATATGAGAGAACATCTTTAATGCACACATTTGTATTCAGCAGATAGTATTTATATATTGGAGAAGCCCTTTTCTATGGAAAAGGAAAGAGGAGTGACACACAGTCAGAGGAATATGAATGAGCGGTAACACTTTATTTTAGGGATACATCTATTAGCACTAATACATACAATATTAATGCCTTAGTAAGTAACTTGTAAGGCATGTACTAAGCAAAATCAGACAGTTGTTAGACATTTATTCGCAAATGTCTTGTTCCTGCCCAATTAGGGATTTATTACCAATATAACCTTAGTAAGGACCTAGTAGACCTAGATTTCTATTTATGACTAAGCAGTAAGGGCCAGAATACAATGTGTATAAGCTCCTGGTACACTGTGTGAACAAACCCTGAACAGTGTGAAAACAGATGTGGAATAAGGGTCCCTATTCTAAAGTGATGCATTGGTTAGCCCAGATGGCATAGGGCCCCCGCACTACCTAGGGCCCCGACTCTAACCCCCCCCGGAAAGCAAAGTGTAAGAACATTACCAGTTCTGCATTTGTCTCCTTGGTTGCATAGATCTCACTTTTTCTATTTGAAAAAAGAGTAAGTAATAGGAAGCAATATATAGCAACGATTGGACGTAAACTTCTCAATGACGGTGGGTGGTGAGATGTAATTTTTTTCATACACCAATTAGTTTTAATTGTAAAAACCCTACAATAAATACAGAATATAACGATGAGTAATAGTTTGGAAGCAAAACTAAGCTATTCCGTTGTGATAAATAAGTTGATGTTTGAGAAACTTATCTCCAAGAAGTGCAGTGCATGATGGGTACGCCCTTAGTCAGCAATGCAATGCATGGCCAATGCAGCAATGATAATATTTCTGTTGTTACATACATGGCAAATTGCGAGTGAGGGGAGGAGCTAAGGACGTAGGCTCAGAGCTGGGTAGGTTGTCTGTTGGCCTAGATTGCGTACCCATCATGCACTGCACTTCTTGAAGCAAATGTTCTCGAACATTAACTCAATTATCACAAAAGAATAGTTTAGTTTTGCTTCAAAACTATTATTCTAATGTTCTGCATTTATTTTGGGTTTTTTTACAATTAAAAATCAGTGGTACATGAAAAAAATTACATCTCACCAACCCACCGTCATTGACAAGTGTACGTTCAATCCTTTCTATATAAAGGCTCCTGTTACCCCACTTACATTGTAATGAACAAGAGAAAACTAGATGACTTAGCTGGGAAGATATTAATTATATAATTGGGTGGGGCTAGGTAGTGCGGGCCTGGGTGGTGTGGGGTCCCTAGGTAACAAGGGGGACTTTGGTAGTGTGGAGGCCCTGAGCCATCTGAGCTAACCAATGCATCACTTTAGAATAGGGACCCTTATTCCGCATCTGTTTTCACACTGTTCAGGGTTTGTTCACACAGTGTGTCGGGAGCTTATACACATTGTATTCTGCCACTTACTACTTACTAATAAATAGAAATATAGGCTTACTGGTCCTTACTAAGGTTATATTAGTAATAAATCCCTAATTGGGCCTGAACAAGACATTTGTGAATACATGCTTAACAACTGTCTTATTTTGCTTAGTACATTCCTTACAAGTTACTTACACAGGCATAAATATTGTATGTATTAGTGGTAATAGATGTATCCCTAAAATAAAGTGTTACCGAATGAGCTTATTAATTCAAGTTATTTAAAAAAGAAAGAAAGAAAGAAAGAAAGAAAGAAAGAAAGAAAGAAAGAAAGAAAGAAAGAAAGAAAGAAAGAAAGAAAGAAAGATTGCAACATTGATGTACAACTGGAGGACCCCGCAATGCTCTTCTTCCACATTTCACTGTCTGGCTTGTCTGCTCGACATCTGATCAGTTATGTATCAAAAACTGGGTTGACAGATGACTGTTTTATTCTATATAAAAGTAGTGGTTTCAAAGGTGTCTCTGTAACCAGAGAAATATCAAGGAGACTGTTTCCAGTTGATTCTGAGATTTGAAAATAGGTGTAGGACTGACATTTTACAGCAAGGAATAGAACCAAAAACCTGGAAAGCATTTGCTAGCCTTCATTTATGTTGCTAGCTGTGACACCCATGTGAAGAATCACACTAGTGGAAAGACACACTCAGGATAGTACTTCAAAGAACATATGGTAAAAACATACAACCCGGTAATTTCTTTGCCATAGGGCCTTAAGTCAACTGTGAAGAGGGTATGGTTATCAAAATATATATCAACAGACCTCTTTTAAAAAATAAATTAATTATTGAGATCAGAGTCTCAATTTAGCTGATGTAAATGGAAATGTATTAATTCCGCCAGTAGCCAAGGGCTTTAATTCCTTTGAATACATTCCATAAGTGAGAAAAAAAAATCAATTTTCAAAGGTCATGGGTTCAAGTTGGTTCTAAGGGATGTTCAATTCAATGGGTTACTCAAACTAGTCGGAAAAAAATGTCCGGAAGAATAACACCCCCTGTGTAAATAAAGTGTCATTGCACAGCACAGGTCAACACTGCTCCTCAATATAAACCATGCAGACTCGAGTGACCCCAATGTTATTCCATTCACCTTTGAACCTCTAATCAGCAGAAGGTGATGGGAACGTCTGAATGAGGAAATGAAAATGAAAGAGGCATTAGAGGGACTGAAC
The DNA here is from genome assembly GCF_034702125.1 of Engraulis encrasicolus. Taxonomy (NCBI): domain Eukaryota; kingdom Metazoa; phylum Chordata; class Actinopteri; order Clupeiformes; family Engraulidae; genus Engraulis; species Engraulis encrasicolus. The sequence goes on from NC_085863.1 coordinate 32,445,605, forward strand.
TGCGGAGCGCCGCTGGTGTAATTGCTAGCGGGCGGAGGGAAAGTTTAAGCAGGATTACGAGTAGGGGGTAGGGGTAGCAAGGGGACTTTTTTGTGTGCACTCTCAGATCAGACATACAGTAGCTGGCTCATCCCCTGTGATAATTGCCATTTTGCATTGATTTATGAGCACTGTCAGTCTCACACAGCCGTACTTAAAACTTAGATGTAGTTTTTCAAACACAACTTTTAAGTACCAATAGGCCTATACTCCAATCAGTGAGGGAAAGAATTATGTTCTTAATGGATATGAGGGTATGGATGAGTGAGGGAGTGAAGATCTGCAAAACATCCACTGTCTTCAAGAGCGAACGGTAATGAAGTAGGATTTTATGGGTCTTTATCAAACCCAAATCCCCTACAGTGCTGTATTTGGACAAAGCAGAAGGGCAGTCACCTGCAGTGATTTCTGTGGGAAAATCAGCTGGCAACTTGCTATAACATTTAATCGGAATTGAAGTCCATTCTGCAAGCCTCCATAGCACCTTCTGGCACAAGAAATCCTTTGATAAACAATAATGTGTTTGGAGAAGAGAGCAAGACAGTCATCTGCAGTGCTTTGTGTGAGGAAATCAGGGGGCCACTTTTTTCCCCATGCTATAACATTTCATCTGAACTAAAGTCCATACCTCAATAACTGATTCTATGACACTAGCAATCATTTTGGTGAACAATGACTATCAATGCACACACAGACCCAGCACACACACACAAACATACGGACATGCACACACAAGTAACACTAAGACTGTGTGCATGTTCCTTGGTAAACCTGACCTTTGTGTTCTGTATGTTTCTGTACTTTGTGTGTTTTCTGTATTTAGAGTGCAAGCTCTCTTTGCTACTAGGTTGCTAATAAACTGTTGAGACAATGGCAGCGCTGTCTGCTGTTTAAAAAAAAAAATGATTTTGATGATGTGCCTCCACTTTCTCAACATTTAATGGAGAGAATGTCATGTTGTCATTATTTATTTTATTATTTTTTTGAAATGTAAAAAGTGAGTGCTGTCCTTGTGCTCATAAACTATTATAGCCTTATAGCTGGAATTCAGAAACTAGTTCAGTGCAAAGAGGTTGCATAGTGATTTTCTCAGAAAAGCAAATTAACAAGAAACTGTGAAGATGCATCAAACAACAAGATCAAGTCAGCTCCATTTCTCATCTCTGGTTCTTCTGGGAGAGAAGGGTGGCTTATAGCAGGCTCATAACAACTTACAGTTGAAGAAAAAGCAAAACAGAATATAGCTTAGCCACAAGCTCCCTGCCTCGCACTCCCTTCCTTTGCCCCCCTCTGAATCTCCCCCTCTCTCTCTCCTCTTCCGCTGGGCCAGGCGATGCCTGAGTGCCTTGATGAATGGGCCATTTAGAGGTTTTAATGAGAATGCCTACAGTCCCCGCCTGAATTTAGGTCAGTACCTTGAAGTGTCTGCTGACTCCAAAATATGTTTTTGGAATATTATAGAAATAAGAATAGTTACTGCATTAGACACAGTTGCAAAACCTGCATAGTAGGAAGAGGACCAAAATATCACTGGAATTCACAGTGTTTCTAATTTGTATGTGTATCTTTGTCTGCCAGTCTCTGTCTCTCTCTCTCTCTGTCTCTGTCTGTCTCTGTCTCTGTCTCTCTCTCTCTCTCTCTCTCTCTCTCTCTCTCTCTCTCTCTCTCTCTCTCTCTCTCTCTCTCTCTCTCTCTCTCTCTCTCTCTCTCTCTCTCTCTCTCTCTCTCTCTTCTCTATCATTTTTCCAACCCATTTCCAACCTGTGTAAAGCCTATGTGCAAGCTTAGCCCCTGAAGCGTCATCAAGCAGTGAATAGCTTCTTGATTCAGCCTTGATTCTCTCACAAAGGCACTCATCTGCAGGCTAAACTTTTGTCCCCACAGTGCATCACAAATTTGAGCAAAACAACAATTTATCAGAACAGGAGAGAGAGAAAGAGAGAGAGACAGAGACAGAGACAGAGACATAACAGTAAACACACAAACAAAGCCAGTGATAAACATGAAATCCACGTAATCTGCGTTTCATATGCTTTGCTTTTAACGAGCTTGAATTGAAGAGACAGAGTATATTGGTTTCATTATGAAAGCGAAAGCCCAACTGGGAAACTCCAATTCCCATTGTCATTGTGACATAGCACTCCACAGCACACAAATGTTCACTGCACAAAACGAAATTGCATTTATGCCTCAGCTGTGCAAGGGGACAGCCCCCCCCCCCATCAACCTGGAGGATTGGGAGTCGAACCGGCAACCTTTGGAATACAAGTCTGACGCCCTAACCGCTTACCCAGGAAGCGGGAAGGTTCCCCTTATATACAATGACAGGAATAGAAAGGCACAGAGTGCGGCAGGGATGTGAAACCCTGAGGTGAGATAGAGACACAGCTCAGGTCTTCCTGTCTGTCTGCCTCTCTTACAGCTCAATACATGTTTTAGCAGCGAGATGCCTTGCTGTACACGTATGTACGCTACAGCTCAATCAGACTCATACACGTCAGAACAGAGGTTTAACTGACAGCCGGGCGCCTTTGATGTGGTGAACACACCTCTCATATTTGCCACTGAGGAGAGGGAGAGAGAGCGAGAGAGAGAGAGAGAGAGAGAGAGAGAGAGAGAGAGAGAGAGAGAGAGAGAGAGAGAGAGAGAGAGAGAGAGAGAGAGAGAGAGAGAGGTGGTATGTTGAAGACGAAGACTGTGAGTTTCACATTATTTTTGGACCTCAGAGAGGAAAGCCACTGATGGACCAGTCTGGTATGTGGCCAGGTATGTGGATTCTCCAATGCTAAAGAAAGTGTTTT
>NC_085863.1:32463444-32515944 GCF_034702125.1 Engraulis encrasicolus
TTCAGATTTTCAACAAAAACAAGAGGTTTTTTTTTAATGTATTTGATGGGTTTTTTTGTATTTTATGTATTGTGTTTTTTATGTGTCCTAAACATAACCTTCTCCACTGTTATTCAAAGGATTAACAAAGTGAATGTTCTTTATTCATCAGATTAACAAAAATACATAAACATCATAAACAAATGGTAGTAAAGTTCCCTACTTGCCTCCCACTTAATAAACTGAACTATGTGTCTAGCCTCATCTGGCCAGGGTACAGTGAGGAATGGATAATATGCTCCCTGTCCACCTCTGTCCATTAAGAATCATACGCTATCTGTCCGCCCACAGCCACTAAGAATAACATGCTTTCTGTCCACCTCTCTCCGCTAATAATAATATGATCTGTCTGCGTCTATCCACTGTGCTGCTTTGTCATACCGTGCCTGGCTGGGATTGACAATAAGTAGAGGAATTTTGGTCTGAGGACATGGTGGGGAGTGCTACGGTCAACCTCTGAGGTCCGAGAAAACGCTTACTCTATCAAGTCACTCTGATATAAGTATTTTTAAAATACACTCCTGTATATTCCTATACAGTCCTGTATATTATTCTATTCAACACAACAGTGCTTTTGGGCCACACCACTCTGCCGTGAGTAAATGTAAACATGAATTTCACAACATGCTCCAAAATGACACAGCGTTCGTTGCTTTGCAATGATGACGAGGTGTTGTAAATGTAAAATTGCATGGCTAGACAGCCACAGGACTGCTGGAAGTGTGATGGACAGCACCACTTAGGGAAGGGAAGGCTTTCACCCTGCATTTTATAGTAACACCCCCTCCCCCCAACCGCCGATGAATACCACCTAAAAGCACCCACCCCCATTGACTAACAGATATCCTTTCTCTACAGCATGTATACCTGGCCAACGTGAACATCTTGCTTTGCTGTGAGGAAGGGAAATAATTGCAAAATTGTACCTCATATACGCAGAACTTATATAATGTATACCTTGTATACTCATACACAGAAATAAAGCCAGTAACTTGGTTTATGACTATCTCCAAAATGTGAAGGTCCAAAAACAAGGGTCCTTGTTGAAAGTGGTAGTCAAAATGATCCGAGGCACACTGATCTTAGTGAAAAAAGTTAAAAATCCTTTATTTTAATGGATAACTCCTATGCGTTTCCACTACAATCGGTCTTCATCAGGGCAAACCACAGAAATAAAGCCTTTCCACTCTTGCTGAATCACCAAATAGCAAAAAGACATGTATGCCATAAATAGAACTCCAAAGTAAGGTAATTTCCACCAATTAAAAAAATAAATTGAAATAAAATGAGCCCTAAAACAGATTGCTTGTGCAGCACAGTTTAGTGCAGTCCCCTCCTGTAATCCACGGGCAATACGAGATTACCTCCGCACACAAAGAGGTCCACACACACACACACACACACACACACACACACACACACACACACACACACACACACACGCGCGCGCGCGCGTGCACACACACACACACACACACACACACACAAATACACACACACATACACACACACACAAAAGAGCAGTGCGCGTGTGAATGTAGGCCAAGCCGTTTCCTGGGCATACGGCGTGAACAGCACAATCAAAGCTACTGCCAGCCAAGCAGCATTTCATAGCGGTTTTGTCAAGCTCGCTGATTTTCTGTTTATACAATTTGGCACGGTGTGTTATTGTTTTCTGTGAACAAGAAGTCTTTCTTTGACTTCAATGGAGAGGGATGAGCTTCAAAAACATGTAATCTGCCTCGGCTAAAGACAATGCAGACAGCTAAACAGTAACGTTTCTCTCTTTCTCTCTCAGGCCAAATGGATCCCATGCTTTAAATACGTACTTATACAAAAGGCCAGTCATAGAGCCATAGCTTGTCGTGTGATGTTGAGATGTTTTGCTGGTGCTGCAGGGAATGCTTTATTTTATCACTCTGCTGCTTTCTCATGAGGCCTACAGACACACAGATGAATAGGCAAGACACAAACAAACTGAACAAAATGTTGACAGAAAAAAACTCATGGACACATGTGCACACACACACACACACACACACACACACACACACACAAACAAACACTCACACACACATGCGTACGGTACGCATGCACACACTCTCTTGTGACCTCGTATGTGAGAGGCTGGCACCTTTTCTATCTGTGTCAGAGAGAGAATTGCCTGGCAGACAAGTGGTAATAAGGCAGCCTTTTGATGTAGTGCCAAGGCGTGAAAGTGAGGTGGCACTGACACACATACCCACACACACACACAGAAACACACACACACACACACACACGCACACACACATACATGCACACACACATGCACACACACACACACACACACACACACACACACACACACACACACACACACACACACACACACACACACACACACACACACAGACAAACACACACAAGCACCAGTCGCTGACACCTGTTCCACAAAACAGCCGAGAGGAGAAGCAGCCGCCCGTCACAGTCAAAAGACGACAGGAGCGAGGGATGAAGGAGAGAAGAGAGAGGGAGGGAGGAGTGTGAAGATGGAGGAGTGGGGCTGCAGAGAAGTGTGAAGAATGAAGAAGTGAGGGGTAAAGGAAAGGAGAGAGGGAAAGAGGAGCGAGAGACGAGAAGAAAGCAGGGGCGGATTTAGCCATGTTTGGGCCCTTGGTGAAATATATACATGGGGCCCTGAAAAGTAATTATATAGACATAACAAAAATCTGTGTTTAGGTGCCATTTCAGTGTTTTGTCTCATGTATATCTTCGATTACTTTACATACATAAGTGACAAATTAGGATTCATCCGACCTATTTTTTGTGTGTGTTTACCGCGACTGGTGTGGCAGTTGGGGGCCCTTACGGAGGAGGGATTTGGTCGGGGCCCTGGGCAACAGCCTAGGTTTGCCTTATGGAAAGTCCGCCTCTGGAAGAGAGAGTGGGTTAAAAAAAAAAGTGTGTGGATGTGGAGTGGGGGGCGGGTGGTGAGTGCTTCCTTCTGTTTGATGGAAAACTTTTTTCAGATGCTACAGTGTGCATTTGTGGAAAGCAGAAAGAAGTTGAGGAGAAACAATATCAGCACACCACTAACAACAACGACAATAAATCACTTTTCTCATCACAACAGTTTTGGCTACAGACTGTGGCTAGAGGAGAAATATGTAAATTGGACACATCAAAGCTTTGGGAGTAGCCAATAGACTGTAGCCTATATTTGTGTGTATACTGTACACAGTATGCACATTCACACACAGTATATTGTGAGGGATTTTTAAAAATTGATTACCAGCGTAGGAGTGATGGCATTGCGGTCCTAATGTCTGGATCCCAGTTTAATCTCCAAAGGTCATTTGATCCTGTACTTTTACATATTAACACGTGTCAAATCCGATCGTAACATGTGCTTGTTGTTGTCGTGCGTATTGTCAGTGATTGATTGAATATCAGCATCATTTTCATCAGCTTCTCTTTCAGCTCACAACATGTTTGAAATTACTGGTTCCCTATCGCAGGGACTGCTTTTTGAGGATCATTCGCAGAGTGAAGCAGGAAAAGAGGAGTAGCGATGGTATGTCAGGGGATTTATTAGCCGGGCTCCGCCCTACTGGTGACGCAACGCCTTCGGCTCAGCTACACACAGTAGGGCCAGGAGATTGTTCAATAGAATCTGATCCCGCTACAGCAGGATCTCCTCCCACTTTGTCTGGAACCAATCAACTGAACATTTCCAACTGTCCTGGGTAGAGGCGTGTTCAAGGCAGTGACGTGGTTTAAGCAGAGACGTTCTATTGGGACTAAGAAATGTTCGGCACAGCCCTCAACCAGTAGCAAGCCGAGGGAGGCGGGTTAACCAGGCCATTTGGAAACACTAATCGTTATAGTCCTGGTCAGACCAGAATCATGGTACGTGATCTGAAGTCTATGAAAATCAGGCAAGGGATTTATAGCAATTGCCGATAGGTCGAGTCTTGGGGTGACTGACAGCTATCGGATGAATAAAATGCTTTGTGGATCTGCGCAGCCGTTATGAATTCCCATACGTAATAGGTGACTGTTATGGGAATCAGCTGCACTGAGGCCAATACCGAAAGCTGAGGAAGTCTAGGCATGACTTTGTATACATTAAAAATTTACATGTTCTTTTTCTTCATACTGTGCAAATGCAACAGTTAATCAAAATATTTAGGAGATTTAGGAATTTGCATGTTAGGGTCCTGTTTGGCCAACCCACGTAAGCATCGCCATGGGAACCAGTCGTCTGCTTTCGAGACAGTGGCCTTCATAAGATGTGACGACATGTGCAGCTCATCAATATCAAAAGAAACCTGATGCAACCCTGCAGAACACAGATCACAAAGGGAATCTTTAACACTATTCTTCTATCAAAATATCAAAATTCTTTCTGTCACATTTTCTTTCTCTGCCTATCTGCTTCTGTCTCCCAACCCCACACCCTCTCTCACACCTTCTCTTGCTCACACATTCTTTCCACCAGGAATTAATCTGGGGTTCTCTTTTCTTCTTTTGAAAGACATTTCACTCAAGTCTCTCTTGTTTCCAAACCCACAATGAAAGTTTTAAAGCCTTTTAACATTTTATCTCAGTAGTAGCAGTAGTCCAATAATCCATTAAAATATAATAATACAGGAGCCAACGGGACAGGTATTACTTCCAAGATGGTCATGGGAGTGAAATGGGGCATAAATTAGTCTGTAACCTGTGAGACAGCTAACATTTCAGACGTTGTTCAATTACGCTGAGTTTATCAAGCTAAGACATCAAAAGGCCTTGGGGCTGAATATTAATTTGTCTGTCTAGCAGGATGCTGCTCATATCAGTCAGATTTCACATAACCAGCCGTTGAATGATTTACTCTTCAAAGAAGGGTAATTTCCTAAGGAAGGAGCCATTGCCATATCAATATTTCAACATCACTAGCCAGTGAAACAGAGATAAGTCAGAGCTGTAGTCTAGTCCACCTAAACAAATTAACAGAAACACATACAGAGAAGAGAAAATAATAACTCATCCAGATAGCCTGCAGTACACCAAACATCTACTGCGAAAGGGGGAGAATGGAGACCAAGGAGAGAGAGAGAGAGAGAGAGAGAGAGAGAGAGAGAGAGAGAGAGAGAGAGAGAGAGAGAGATTTAAGTGAAGGATGGAATAAGGTGGGGTGAGATGCAGGGGAGGAGAGGAAGGGGGATGAGAAGAGATGAGGCAGGGAGGAAATGGAAAGGAAAGAGAGAGAGAGACTGTGGGGCGGAAAGGATAGACAGAGGAAATAGACTGAAGACTAAGAAGAAAGAGTGTCTTGGAGGCAGAAAGCACCTTCCACAGCGTTGACAGCTGTGCAGTCTGACCGCGCTCCTCCCCACCACCTCTGGGAGGCAGAGAGAGAGAGAGAGAGAGAGAGAGAGAGAGAGAGAGAGAGAGAGAGAGAGAGAGAGAGAGAGAGAGAGGTAGAGATATATATATAAATAGGCCCTACATGTATTTGTAGGAATGTCGTGGTTCTATGTAATGTTTTTAGCCGTTCCTTTCCAGAATTTCTGCTGCTCATTCACAAATGTTACCCTTTTCACTAATACTTACCACCCCCATAACTCTGAACATACATGAAAAGGTGGATCTGAAAAGGTGGATCTTCCCCATAGTCTGCCGTTCTGAAGTTCAAGAAAAATACATTTTTAGCTGCAAAACGTACTGTACTTTGGTCATACACGTAAATGCTTATTATTGTTGTTTATTATTGCGTAAATATTCATGAAAAGATCAACTTTGGTAATAGACAGCACAGTTTCAATAAGCAGCATAACACTAGAACTACCAGGATTTTTCTGCCTACCTAGAAGTACCAGAGAGGGGTCATTTGACCCGGTGTTCTGTCGAGATGTGTTGCCTCGTCGAGATGAGCGACCAGTCACCCTATTCGATAGTGGTGTTGTATCGATTTGCGATGCCTCATCTAAATGAGCGACCTTGATTTTCCGCGGAAGGCGTTTCAATCGGTCCACGTTGGACTGTTTTAATAACCATTACTTTGTTTATTTAACGGACAGGGGTGTGCAATCGTTCGTGCGGAGTTTAATAAGAACGTGCGGCTGCTGACCACTAAAAAACTGTGAGCCTCTCGTGTGAGCAAGTTAAGAAACGTGCCATATGAAAGAGACTGAGTTGAGTTTGCGCAAATACTGGAGAAAGTGTTAGGGATCAGGGCCTGTCTACGGGTTGTTTAATGCAGTCATTTGCTGTTGGGTTGGTTTCAATGCGACGTGGGCTCGCAAGGCAAATTGGCACATGAAATCATGTGCTATGGGGATAAACAAGCGCGCTAGATATTCCCAGATAGCAGATAGTGTATTGTGGCTTTGTTTTGGCAGATGTCTGTCTTTTAATGACCGGAATCATATTTTCATAACATCCCCACCAGTGCATTTCTTATTACCATGTTCAGGCATTTTACAATGCAGTCGATTCAAATTCTTGAGTGAAAAGGGTGGAGGGAGCATTTTGACAGCTCAATCAGAGGTGGCGATTTTTTCCATTTTGTAATGAGAACGCCTCCTCTACATAAATAGTCTTTTCTGATCGATGTTACAATGTTCGAGGCTGAGTGTGTTAGCGATTACGGTTAGGCAACAAAGTAGCAAATGTTAGAGGCCACGCTATTTCGCAGATTTTCCAATGATCTGCTGGATGATCCACGCTATTTCCCGTTTTCCCCCCAGGGGATATATCGTAACTTTCAGTCCATGACAGTCGGTGGACAGGCTATAGGCTAACTAGACTATGGATGACTGGTGGTAACCTCAGGAGGACATAGACTACACTACAGTTTGAGTCACTAAAGTTGACAGTCTCAGGGGATCCTATCGTAACTTGCGGTCTCACAATTCGATGGGCAATCACCCGTGAAAACCACCGCGAGGGTGCGCGCATGCGTGCGCATGCTCAGTAGCGAAGAGAATCACATCTCGACGGGTCGCTCATATAGACAGGACACCGGCGGCTTTTACCTAATACACTAATCACTCATTTTGTTATGGTAATGAGGCTGTTAGGTGAGGGGTGAGGGGGTCATACCTTACAGTGCTAACAGCCAAGACAAACAGGGACAGACAGCTTCTTCCCAAGGGCTGTCAGCCTCCAAAATCACCACAGGTAAATAGCAACTTGCAAAAAAAGATATCAGCAGCAAAGACAGATAGCACAGTTTGGCGGACAGTGTGTTACAGTTTTTCTCCATTGGTTTGGCTCATTTCTTGAAACTGAGATGTCATTCTCAAAACATGGACAAATCCCAAAACTAATTTGCAGTTCCTCACAACAGAATGGCATTTATCATTGCTTTCATCAAATTTCAAATGCTTTTGTACATGTCTCAAACATTTAGTATATCCTTGCAAATGGCTATGTACAAGTATCCTACAGTCAACACAATCAGCTTACATTTAGTAGAATTTTCAAATGAATGTACCTTGCTGATCTATCCCAATTGGTTGATTCTCAGTGTAATGGTTGTCCTGAAAACATGTCAGCACATTTTCTTCATACAAGTCATCAATGAACGTGTGAATGTCCCATGTGATCATGACGAATCATATGACTGCAACCAGATAATGGTTGAATTACAGTTTTTCTCCATTGGTTTCGCTCATTTCTTGAAACTGAGATGACATACCTATAACCATTGGGTCATTTGGCCAAACATTCTTACACTTCTGCACAACAGTTCAGATAATTAGCAAAATGTCATATACCTCCCAAAACACCTCATTCTTGCATCAGCACTAAACCGTTTCACATAGGCCTATAAATAGTCAGTACCATCAAAATGGCATAGATCCTTCTCAATTGCTTTGGCTCATTTGCATTAATTTAGTCCTTCTGTCAAAATAAACTGGATGGTTCAGCATAACTACATGGATCCTCATCACTCGCTCATATCACCCCAAAAACAGTTTACCCATGTGTCAAAACTAAATTTCTTCCCCACATATATCATCAGTACCCCCAAAATACATTGTCCCTTTGCCATTGTGTAAGCACTGCCAGTCAAAATGGTTAGGTGTTTTATCTGCGTTCAGCTAACAGATTTCGACTATGTATAAAAATGAAAAAGTGAGTGAAACCATTGAAGTTTGACAACACAGATAATTTACCAAGGACATTTATCAGTAACTTTCTTTACTGTAAATTCATATACAGAAAGTAATGCCCATATATCACAGGTTTCTCATGGGTTTGGCTCATTTCTCAAAACAGAGATAACATTCTCAAAATAACATGGACAAATGCCAAAGCAACTAGCAATTGTTCAAAACAGTCGTTTGAAAAAATGTCATATAATTAGCCAAATAACAGAGGAAACTGTACGGTTGTCAAATTATTTTCTACTAACTAGTAAAGTTACAATACCATCTGACCTGTTGAACACTGTCATGAATTTACTATGTAATGAAATTCTTAAAATATGATGTCCTTGACTATTTTGGGAATTGCGTAGACCACTTTGCACATGATGACTTACACAATGAAATAATGCTGACGTGTTTTGGAGAGGGCAACCATTAGACTGAGAATTGTCTAATTCGTTTAGATAAGCAAGGCCAATTTATTTGGAAAATGTGCTAAATGTATGCTGAATGTGTCAACTGAAGGGTATTTGTACATATCCATCTGCAGAGATGTACTAAACATTTGAGACATGTACAAAGCATTTGATATCTGATGAAAGCAATGAAAAATGCCATTCTGTTTTGGGAAATTGCAAGTTGGTTTGGGGATTTGTCCGTGTTGTTTTGAGAATGTCATCTCAGTTTCGAGAAATTAGCCAAACCAATCGAGAAAAACTGTAACGTGTGAATCTCAAGTGACAGCTGTGAGCTGCTAACAGCCACATTTCCACAACAAAAGGAGTGTCCGCAGGGGGTCCAAAGGGTCAAATGACCCTCTTGTGGGGCTTTTAGGTAAAAAGGTCAATTGACCCCTCCGTGGTAGTTCTAGTGATAAGCAGCATACAAGCCTACCTACTGTATCTGTCCAACATCCTAGTGGGTGGATTCCAATATGCAGACTTCCATCCTCCCTTGCTCACCTGCCTGCTTGTGACATGATGACGTCACGGACGGAATTAATTCAATATCTTGCAAAAGCACAATTCTAATATTATTTGCAATCGGGATGGTGAATGTAGAACAGTTCCCCGAAATTGTTGTGGCTAGGCTGACAGCGGGGAAACTTTATAGTTTTCTCCACGGAGGCGGGGCGTCAGCAAAACGCAAGACCACAAGCCCCAGTGGAGGACGGGATTCGGCATATTGGAATGCACCATATGTCTTTATTTCAGCCCTGAGCATGCCCATTACTGGTTGGCCTCAGGGCTGGCCACATAAGCCCAGTCAGTCGTCCACATGATCATATGCTGTAAACACGTGGGCAGCAGATCTTCAGTACAGCTATAATATTATGTTGATTCAGGAGGTTATTGAGGCTGTTCATGAAATGATGGATACATGTGGATTTTTGTCTTTTGCAGAAAGGCCAGCAGTAAAGTTTATGAATAAATAAAGAATTTAATAAGTAAAATAAATCAATAAAATGTAAATATCACCACCTCCCCTGGCACCTCCTAAACAAGAGTTATGTCCCCTCCAGATGGCTGCAGCTAAACCAACAGCTTTCTTTTACTTAACCAAAGTGTCCTCAAGATTCATCACTCAGTAAGCATCTAACTCTCACCTTTTGTATTTAAATGTTTTGGACATTTAAAATAAGTATTATCATAAAACATGTCCAAAAACATCCCACCTAGATATAGCACTGACTGCTGCAAAACAAGCCATGTGAGACTGAGACAGACAGACACACACACGCACACTCTCTCACACACACAAACACACAAATACACAAATGCACACACACACACACACACACACACACACACACACACACACACACACACACACACACACACACACACACACACTATTGACTTATAAAAAAGGGTCTCCGTGTCTCTGCCCCCTTGACCTGCCTCTCTCTGTCTCCTCCTCGCTCCTTCCCCACACTCCTCACTCCTATTCTTCGCTGGGTGCATTGTGTTTATGTTGGGAGTTGGGGTTTCTATTTTATTTTGAATACCTGTCAAGCTGTCGAAAATGACAGCCACCACCATCAGATTGTTTACCCACACTTCTTGTCTTATGCAGAGTAGAGAAGACAGTGTTTTGTGTGTGTAGCACAGCCTTCTCCTTGGCAGGTGTACAGTACAGGCACATCTAAAGGGAAACACGTGGCACCAGCTTTGAAGTCATGCTGTGAAACGCCAAAAATCAGGCATGCTTTTGACAAATGAAAAAACAACAACAACAAAGAAAAGGCACTGATTTAATCTAATTATGTAAACATGTTCAGTGTCATTGAAAATCCTTGGGATTACAGGATAACAGGATAACTCGTTTTATCACATCTAAAAATGTGTGATAGGCTAACTGGATTTGACATTACATTAACGCAGTCAAAAATGCTTTCGGAGAAAGTGCTTTTGGTTTTGGTGCTATAATTTCGCTCTCATTCATCTTAATTTAAAGACAACAAATGTTCACACTGTTCCCAGTGGACTAAGTCACAACATTGACAGAGCTTTGAAAAGTTTATATTTATCGTCACACAATTTTAAATGCATTGTTTATTTTAACCCTCTGAGGTCTAATTGCCCTTGAGAGGGCAATTTGACATGTCTCCAAAAACAAATCTGTAACTCTGTGAGTTTTTGTCATTGAAACATATAAGTTACACCATTAGAAACCTCAGACCTTCCAGATTTCAAATATATATATATTAAATAAATTATATAGCTGGCCCAATTTAAAGAAAGTGAAAAGAAATCTTCGCATATTCTGTACTCTCTGTAGCAGCCACACGTATAGCTATTCACATGTAAAGTACCGGTGCTTGAGTGGCTATTCAGAGGTGACAACACGCCCCTTTCAGCTAGAGTAAACACAGCCATGCTCCTCACTTGGCCACAGGACAAAGAGAGTGACAGGGGGGGTGTTATCAGAGCACATGGAGATTGACAGGGGGGTGTGGGCCATTAGAGGTTTTTCACACCTATCTCATTAGTATTCAAATGAGACAGGCAGTGGCCTGACATAGTGTTTCTTTTTTGCATTTTGTATGAAAACCACAAAACATTTCTAAATGCCCTTTGTACTTTTATGCAGCCAACACATTTGTTTACAAGATTCAAACTTCAAAAGTCTTGGCTAGATATATTTATTGTGTGTTTTCTTGCACTTTTTGAAGACCTCTGAAACCTGTTTTTTTGTACAGTTGTGTTTATACTCAATTTAAATAAAACATGTTTGTATGACACCCAATTTTCTTTCAGATTATTTATTGTCAGGCTTTTCAGAATGCAACCATATATTTCACTTTTGCATAGATGCTTACTGTTAGTTGAAAATACTTGAAAATGTCAGGGTGGTGCAAGCAGCCTAAAAGCCTCTGAAAGGCCTTAGACCTCAGAGGGTTAACTTCCTTGAGAGACTAGAAGTTGTAAATTCCCTTTGCGGCTGTTTGTGCCTCATTTTCCCAAGGAGGTTACCCACCCATTGATATTTTGATGAAGCACATGTAGGATGACACAATTTAACACAATTTGGGTGTTAATATCAACAAACAAACAAACAAACAAACAAATAAAATCCAGTTTACTGGCCACTTGTCCTGGCTTCTACTGTATGTGCCACTCAGCTAAGGCACATGCGACACTGTAGACACTTTATTTTATTATTATTTTTGGTGTGCGTGTATGTGTGTGTGTGTGTGTGTTTGTGTGTGTGAGAGAGAGAGAGTGTGAGAGATATGCCTGGGCAATGTATGTAACAGTGAACTATATATGGTTATTTTATGTGTATGTGTGTAACAGTGAGCTATATATGGTTATTTAAGTGTAAGTATGTGTGTAATGTCTCGTGAGCAATGTCTTTATTTATGTATGTGTGTATGCTACTTGACACCTTAATTTCCCCCTGTGATCAATAAACGATACTCTACTCTACTCTCTACTAAAAGCTATTTAATACAATCCTGGTATCTTAAAGGGACACTGTGAGAGATTTTTAGTTGTTTATTTCCAGAATTCATGCTGCCCATTCACTAATGTTACCTTTTTCATGAATACTTACCACCACCATCAAATTCTAAGTATTCATTATGACTGGAAAAATTACACTTTTCATACATGAAAAGGGGGATCTTCTCCATGGTTCGCCATTTTGAATGTCCAAAAATAGCCATTTTAGTAGCAAAAATGACTGTACTTGGACCATACTAGAAAATGTTTGTTTATAACTTAGTAAACTTTCATGTAAAGATCAAATTTGGCAATAGCCCAGTTTCAATGAGCAGCATAGTTGCAGTACCTTTTTTGACCATTTCCTGCACAGTGTCTCTTTAATAAATAAATAAATTAATAAATAAATAAATAGACTAAATAAAACAAAACAAAAAAGAAGTGAATTCGCAGGCCTATTCCAATTTTCCACAGATCATAATAAAAACATAGGCTACATAACGTGTTCCTAAAAACCTAAAAACATTTTTTTAAAAGAAATCAGAACAAGGATACACAGCCTCTTTTCCCTCCACTCCTCCTCACCATGCTGTGTGGCCTGATATATCAGCTGTCTACACACCATGAATTTAAATCAAGTTTAGGGCTTGCTGCTTCTCGCCATTATTAGGCTACCGAACCTGGCGGAAGTGAGTTGAAAAGTAGTCATCGACTGAGTTAGCTATCACCACCGAGTTGAGGTATCACCCTATCTGCTGTCAGGGTAAGCACAGCAGTAAATACCTAACTTGCTCTGACACTTGCATTCCGCCCTCCCGGGGGATTATGTCCGCTGCGTTGCCATGCATCCCAGATGCTGGCAACGCAACAGACTGAACATGCTATAAGTGGATGTCATGTGGTGTTGATGTGTGGTTTCAACTTCTCTTGTCTGTACATGCATAGTTTGCACGCGCAGACAGACACCTGCAATATCCATCGCCGAGGAATTGTGGACATGTGCATCTCCACTAGAGAACAATCCATTACCGTATGCATTGCGCACGTCTTTTGGGGGTTGTTTTTGTACTTGTTTTTGATGTCCGTCATTGGGATTAAAGTCAGCCACGCCATTTCACTTCGCAAGACTCAGAAAAGGATTGATTAACGGGATTTGCTTTCCGACGTCTCTGGGAGTATTGCGAAATGCCTGCCAAGGAGGATACTTTACTTTGCTGCGTCTTGCAAAACTCTGTCTGTCATGCCGTTCCGACTGCTCTCTGCCGTGTCTGTCCGCCCACAGCCAAGGGGATTCCCAATAATAAACTGAAAGATAATATCGCCGTTGGATAAGGAGAGACGTTCTTTTTCAGGTAGGCTAGGTCCATGTGCGCTCCGCTCAATTATGTTGCTTCATTGCGTCCCGAGACATATAGACCAATCTGCATACTTTTTGATGCTTCGGGGAAGTGCTTGGACATTTCTGGTGGAGGTGTTGGATGTCGAATAACCCCCCACGTGGTTTATAAAACAACACCAATTTTGCACCATTTTCGCATTGACAGATACGCTACGACATTGTATTTTACGCAATTTCATGAGAACAGGTTCACCTTAAAAGATGACTATGCACTTTGCGCATGGTATGTTGGACGAAGTGTTAACCTAAAACTTAAAACGCTGTGTTGTCAGTCAGAGAGGTGTAAAACGCAGCAGGTCTTTTTAGGCATCGACAAACACATGCCTATGTAGTGGTCAGGCGCTATGACGTTAATATCGGTCCCTGCGGACAGAGCAGCATCATGTGGCGTCCAGCGGTGTCACTACCCCATTATTGACAAACTACTGTAATCAAACTTAATAGGCCTACTTACAGAACTGATACAACGGCCACTTGATCTGACGGACTGTCCATGAATTGTTATCATACTATGCAAGCAAACACACACACACACACACACACACACACACACACACTGAATGAGAATGAGAGAGTGGCGTGGAGCGAGGGAAAAGGAAAGATGAAGATTGAGAGAGAGCAATAGAGGAAGAAAAGGTGAGAGATGTGTTAGTCCAGGGAGGTGGAGTGTTTTATTAGTGAAACTTCATATTTACTGTGCAAATGGCAGAGGAGAGACCGGCTGCCCCCTAGGAAGGACATTCATCTTGATTCACTTATGTGTGCCTGTCTGTCTGTCTGCTTATCGGCCTGTACGTTCATCTGTGTCTCTCTGAGTGTCTGTTTGCCTGACTATCTTCCTGTCTAACTTTCTGTCTTTTTCTGCCTTTCTGTCTGTTGTCTGCTTAGTTGTCTTTCTGTCTGTCCTCTGTCTTTACTCCCTTTCTGTCTGCTGTATGTTTGCCTATCTGCGGTCTGATTGCCTGTCTGTGTGCCTGTTTGCCTGTCTGCATGCCGGTGTGCCTGTATCTTGTCTTTCTGTCAGCTGTGTACTTACTTGTCTGTCTGTCTGCTTGTCTGCCTGCTATATGTTGCCTGTCTTTTGTCTGTCTGCATGCTGTCTTTGTGCCTACCTGTGTGCTGTACAGTATCTATGCTGTGTGTCTGTACACCTGTCTGTGATGTGCATCTCTCCTGTCCAGAGGTGTTTAAAGTGAAAGTAAACAAAAACAAAACAAATACAGCTTCCTTCCAACACGGGTAACTTATCTGAGTAACCAGTAGACCTGTGTACTTGGCTTGTGATTAGCTATACTTTGCACTGGTTGGATCAAGTTTGTGATAGGCTTTTCGTGTTTTAGGCCTAGAGTATCTATCTGATTAGGTACAATGGAGTAAATGGTGTAACAACTTTGTAATATCATGTGTTAGTGTTGTACTTACACCATGAATTTACTTTAACTTTCAGTTCTGATATGTCTGCTCCAGTCTGCTGAATAGCTGTCTACTTTTTCTGTCTGTGTGCCAATCCACTGGCTGCATCCCTGTCTAGCTGTCAGTCTGCTGTGTACACCTTTTGGCTGTCTGTCTGTTCTCTGGATGTTGCCTGTACCTACAGCTTCCTACTGTTGTGTCTGCTGTCTGAATACCTATCTGCTTGTGTCTTTGTCTTATCTGCTGTCTGTGTGTTTGTCCACTATCAGCATCCCTGTGCCTTTCTGCATCCCCTTCTGCTTTCCACAATCCTGTTTGCTGTACACAATCCTGTTTGCTTTCTGCATCACTCTCTGCTGTGTGTGTGTGTGTGTGTGTGTGTGTGTGTGTGTGTGTGTGTGTGTGTGTGTGTGTGTGTGTGTGTGTGTGTGTGTGTGTGTGTGTGTGTGTGTGTGTGTGTGTGTGTGTGTGTGTGAGAGAGAGAGAGAGAGAGAGAGAGAGAGAGAGAGAGAGAGAGAGAGAGAGAGAGAGAGACATGGATATACAGTGTAGAAACACACACACACACACACACACACACACACACACACACACACACACACACACACACACACACACACACACACACACACACACACTACTTATTGACATGGCAATAATAGTTCATTTTGATGGAGAGTCCCCCTCGGGCCTAGTGGACCATAAAGGACCATGAGCCCTGACGTCAGGAGAGTTTTATAGATCCACAACTTGGACTCACCTTGAGTTGGTTGGAGTTGTTGGTGTGTCGAGGAGAAGTCAGTCAGCGTCTGAGTGTGTGTGTGTGTGTGTGTGTGTGTGTGTGTGTGTGTGTGTGTGTGTGTGTGTGTGTGTGTGTGTGTGTGTGTGTGTGTGTGTGGGAGAGAGAAAGAGAGAGAGAGAGAGAGAGAGAGAGAGAGAGAGAGAGAGAGAGAGAGAGATCAATCTCTGTCTCAATTGATATGTGGTCTTCTAAATGGAATGCTGCCAGTCATTTGCTTTCTTCACTTTCCTCTCCTTCCTTCCTTTCTCGTACGTCGTAGAGCCAATTAATTGACTTTGTCTGTTCTCCTTGGGCAAGCAAGCGCACGCACGCACACACACACACACACACACACACACACACACACACACACACACACACACACACTGGCCCTCTCTCCACAATGCCACAGTCAGGCAGCACTCAGATGGTGTGTGGTGTGTGTGTGTGTGTGTGTGTGTGTGTGTGTGTGTGTGTGTGTGTGTGTGTGTGTGTGTGTGTGTGTGTGTGTGTGTGTGTGTGTGTGTGTGTTTATGTTTATGTTTGTCTGAGGGCGTGTCAAGTGTACAGCCTTTGTAAAACAATGTGTATAACTGCTTATTATGGAGCTATACCAGCGCTTTGTTAAATTGGCCATATTGTGAGGCATTCTTTAGAATGCCAATTCATTTCCTTACCCGCACCTAGTCCTCATTTTCACTCCATTATGCTTCTGTATCAATGCCATTCTGCAAGTCTGTTAGGTGCTGTAAATGGAACTGTAATTATGTGGCAGATCTAGCAAATGGGGTATGGCTGCACAGTGTAGCACATGTTGTATGCAAATGAAATCAATTTGTAGTTTGGGCTCACAAAGTCATTTTAGACTAGGTACCCATGAGATTCCAGGCTGCCAATCAATGTTAATTTGCTGAAATATAACTTTTCAATTGCTAAACAAACATTTCATTACATTCAAAATAGACTTTTCCCAAAACATTTTACATTATATACCACATGTGTTACAGTTCCATCAATTTGGATTGCTGCCTTGCTGAAGGGCACTTCAGCTAGTGATGAGTATAGGAGATCATCTTCCAACTGGGGCGGGACTTAAGATATACCTGCAATCCTATGGACTCCAAGACCAACTCCTTATGCCTTGTTCACACCAAAAGCGACCTATGCTAATGGAGTGACGGAAGTCATTATTTATGTATGGAGGGCACATGACCAGAGCGAATTCGCCAGGAACGAAGCGAACTGAGTGACCAGAGCGAATTTTGAAAGTAAAAAGTCAGATAACATTATGGTAATGTATGATGCGGTTCAGCGATAACCAGTTGGAATGTTCATAACTCCGAATGTTTTTTTTTNTTTATTTTTTTTTACCTTTATTTTACCAGGGAAATAAAATCACATTGAGAATAAAATTCTCTTTTACAAGTGAGCCCTGGCCAAGGCGGCAGCACACATAACAGTTACATTTACAGACAGGACACAGACAAAACAGAACAAATCAATATGGATAAAGAGATAAAATTAGGCCTACACAATAAAACCATAAAATAATAAACATAAAACAACATTAGAAGGAGATTAAAATATTAAAATATTAAAAGCAAGGCTGTCCCAGGCTGTCAAGCCAGAGCTGTTATATGATTAGCTAAATCAAACATGTCCACGTCACGTCCAGAGTGAATTACATTGATACAGTGATACAGTGAATACAGTGAATTCAAGGCAAAACCTCTTTTGCTACCTCCACTACCAGGCTGCGTAGGTCGCAGGTGTGGACAATTCCTTAGCCTTTAGTCCACAACCAACCAAACCAACAAAACAGCGGTAACATACATTTAGGATGTCAAAGCTGCATTAGGAGAACTGCATGTTTATTTACTCACTTTGGTCTGTTATTAGCTATGTGAGAGAATGAAATTGACTGGCTTTGTGAGATAAATAAATTTGCACACATACTTGACACTTGGCACTGTATAATTTGATAGCATCACACTCAACCTTCCTGATACAGTGTTATCAGCTTTACCAAAGGTTACATAACAAAAGCAGCTAAACAATACACAATTGCAAAAAAAATATGATTAAAACAATAGCGAGTTCCACTGTGAGAGTGTAATCTTGGCTTGAATTAGGAGGTGTGTCAGCTGATAAAAAATGTTTTGTGCCAAATGAATGTTTTAATTTCACACACTTATCGTCTTGCATAATACCCATAGTGCCCCGCGGCATCTCTGCCGTGTTTTCCTCCTTTGGATGCAAATGTCATTTGCGCTGTAATTAAGACTCAGTGACTTAGTGTCTTGGACGGAAGTGTTTATCCAAGCTGCCACACAGGAAACAAGGACGTGAAAACAAAACAAGCAACACAAAATTAATTCAAAACAAAAAATAATGGGAAAAAAACAGAACAAAATAGCAAAGATATTTTGTTCTCGGGTGGTTATGTGGGTTGTTTTTGTCTTATTTGTCCTATTTTTCTGAGGAGTGGGAGTGTGGTTTGGAAGTTTAGAAAAAGTCGAATCACTGCTCCAAAGATGTTAGATTTGGGTAGAACAAGTACTCAGCACTAGGTAAACAACACAGATGAGATGGCCTGCAGAGACTGAGCTGCACACAGATGAGAAACCTGCAGAGACTGAGCTATTTACAGGGTAAAAAGCGATGCACAGACTGAACTATAACGGACGAGATGCATGCACAGACTGACCTAGCAAGAGGAACAGAGGAAATTATCTACCCAAATTGAGCTACTAATACAGACAAAACACACTGTACAGACTGAACAAGTAACGAGGCCAGGTGAGGCACCCTCTGATTATTAGTTGTGTAGAACAAAGTGTAACAAATACCTTGATATAAGGATTGGATTAAAGGTGCCGAGGTGTAGGATGATAATAATAGCAGAATAATAGCTGGTACTCAATTATGTTTAACAAAGCAATTAAGGCCTAATTGTCCTGATTTGTCTAATTGATTGATTAGAAAGGCTCTGTCGATACATGTGGCTGATTATGAAGGCTGAACAGAGAAATGTCTCAGCCGAGACCTAGTCTAAAGACAGGAGGTGACACTTAATACTGGGACCATTCCTATTTCTGCTGGTCCTACAGATTACTTCCCTGGTCCTATAGTATGTTCCCCAGTTACAATTTTAAACTGGCCCCATGTTCCCTGATCGTCCAACTTTCAAAACATTTTGTGTTGAATCCCCAGGGGTCCTAGGGTCAGGCTGACAGGGCAATTGTTCAGGGTAGTAAAGAGCAAACTAGCATTATTACCATCTTTTTACCATGTTTGTCATCATGCTATTACTGTGTTATAAACATGTTATTAGCACGCAAATCACTGTAGATTCACTACATTCCCTAGATTCCATTGATTCTCGCTAACATAGAAGAAAAACACAGTTTTGAAAATTGGTTGGGGTACGCATTCAGATCCTACTTAGCCAATCGTGAGTTCCTTGTGTTGATGACAGACCTAAAAGTTCGACCAAAGAAAAACACGTTTTATAACATGCAAAATGAATGGGGCAGGAGGTAGCAGCTGCCCACAAGACCATATGGTCAAAACAGAATGTGTGTTGCTAAAAAGCACTAACAAGCACTCAAACATCTCAAACATAACATCTCACTTAAGACTCATTAAGGCTTTATAACTCACCCACATGTCCAGATGTTCTTGCCAGATGTACAGTAGTAGCCTACATGGTCACTGTAAGACTCGTATTCTCTGTAGATCCAGCCTATACATTATAGCACTTAGCCTGCATTGTAACATTCATTACATAAGACACAGTGTGCAATATAAGAGTGCACCTGTGTAATTCACTCAATACGCAACACTCAGACTGTATTGTTAGACTCATCCTTATGTTGTAAGTCTGCACCTGCATTAAAATACTTAACTTTCATTACAGCACTCAGACTGCATTAAGAAACCAAGTCTGAATTTATTAAGACCTACCCTGCAATTTCAAGACTGAACTTGCAATTATCGGTCAGTTCTTGTCAGTTCTGGTCAGTTCGGGTGACAATTTTGCACATAGTACAGTATGGCTCCTATACGGCATTGTAAGATCCATGCAGCCTGCAATTACATTTGGCCAGTTCTGCCTGCAACATATACCACAGATCTCACCCAGCCTCTCTGGACTTAAGTGTGCAGATTAGACATCAGCACCATTTTAACAATTACTGCACAGTCAAATTTCCCTCTCTTGGAGGAACTGAGCATTGGTTATACACTAGTCCCTGTAGCAATGAGGGGATTAGTGCTTTGCTCAAGGGCACTTCAGCCATGGATGGACGTGTAGACGAAGTTTGTTTGTGTGTGTGTGTGTGTGTGTGTGTGTGTGTGTGTGTGTGTGTGTGTGTGTGTGTGTGTGTGTGTGTGTGTGTGTGTGTGTGTGTGTGTGTGTGTGTGTGTGTGAGAGAGAGTTTTGTATATGTATATTTATGTAAGCTGACATACACCCTATTTTCCTTCAGGATTAATAAAAGCACTTTACTCTACTCTATACTCTACTGAAAGACCAACTCTCTAGCCATTAGGCTATGGCTACCCTATATGTTATCATGCAGGAAAGAGGCAAGCCTCTGTATGTTCTAGTTTTACAGTAACACTTACAGTCAAATTCTATATATGTTGAACTGACACATGACCTTTTTGCTGTGTGGCACCATGTGATGCAGTGCAAATGTCCCCATCTCAGAAGGACATGAGATTGAAATTAATTTGTGCTAAGCCTGTAGCATGTAATGCTGTGAGGAAAGGACCATCTCAGGAGAAGCTTAAGCGTGCCTCCTTTTTTAAGCGTCATTAGTAGTGCATGGCAGACACATGCAGTGAGCCCAGCCGGTGAGCGAGCTGTTTTTTGTCCAGTCAGGAAAAGGTCAGCTTTTAAACAAGCTGTCTCCGGCCACGCTTGCTGGTAGAGTAGACTAAGGCTTAATTTACCCCACCTCCCCATCGACACAGACAGACACATACAGATACACCAATGCACACTTACATGCAGGGAAGCCGATAGAGAGGACAAAGGGGTCACTTTTCCAGGTCCCAGGGAGAGAGGGGGCCCAGAGATGGGTCCTCATTACAATTTGTGTGTTGGGTGCAGGGCGCCTTTCAGATGTCTTTGGACAGGGCGCAGTCAACGGCCCTGCACGCACACAGATACACACACACACACACACACACTCACACACACACACACACACACACACACACACACACACACACACACAAACACACAAACACACACACACACACACACACACACACACACACACACACACACACACAAACACACACACACACACACACACTGATAGCCCCCCCCCCCCCCCCCCCCCCCCCCCCCCCCCCCCCAATCAGGCTTGTACGAAATTCAGAACTTTTGAATTAAATTCAATTCAGGAAGTGGAATTGTATTTGAATTGAATTGACTCCACCCCTACAGGATGTTGAATTGAACTGAATTTGAATTACAGATAATGGAATTGAAACTCTCTGCAATTCAGGAAGTGGATGAACACACAACTTTTGTGTTTTCAAAATAATACAACAATAACAGTGTAATTAAGTACAATAGCATTAACAAAAATATATATAGCTAATAAACTTAGCTACAAATGTATTCCGCATTCAAAATTATATAACAATGACAAGTACATGTTGTATAAACCATGCAGGCCCCCATTTTGATATTCAGTAGTTGCATGTATAATAATTAGTGTTATGCCAGGCCTACTGAGGACTTTCACACTTCTTATTTTTTAATGTACCAAAATGTATGTAAATATTACCACCTAATGTGTACAGCAGATAGAGAATGGCATTGTACTAACTCAAAATGGAAGTTAAAAAACCCCGAAAGTCAAATAATTACCTACCCAAATCCTAAAGCACTGCTAGGAAGTAGCCCAACAGGTGACCTAAGGGGGCTATAATTCACTCTTTCCACCCACCTTGCAGTGCCGGGAATATACACATGCTTATAAATATACAGCACCATCTAGTGTTCTTTGAGTTTCTTTGAATTTTAATCTACACCACCACCAAGGGATGGGCAAAGACACAACTAAATGTATTTCCAAATGCAATACAAAATACTCAGCTCTAAGATGTTACAAATACGTTACAAAATACATAACAGTAAATGTATCAATAATCAAAATACCGTACTTTGCATTTTCAAATACACAAAATACAACAGAAACTAGGTATGTGGGTGTGTCCTGACTTTTATGCTAATGAGTCTGGCTATTTGGTGTCGCGGTTAGAGCCCCAGTTTTGCATGCCAGAAGTTCCAGGTTCGAGTCTCAGCAGGAAAACTCAATTTCCCTTTGCTACACAATGGCTTGTATGGCATGACCAAAAATAACAATTCAATTCACTTACACAATAAAAGGTAGGCCTAATCCTGGCAACATACAAAATCCTGTATAACCATCATTTCCAGTCATTGAACAAACAATAATGTTAAGTTCTTGTAATTATGGAGAAGGCTATATAAACAATGGGCTACTTGGCACAACTAGCATTTAAAAAATGGTACAGATATGTCAAGGTCTGTATGTGAGTTCAATAAAGAAAGTGTATCTTGTAAATTATGTCCATGTATCTTGCAAAGCGTCACTAATGCACCATTTGTCGCCTTAGAGCGCCATCTTGTGGGTGATGCATGGTGCAGCATTAGTAATGATCACTGTTGCACCTTTGGTGCTTAGCATGGCAATTTCAATTATTGATGATATTTCATCAAGAGTGGCGGTTTTATATTGGCGTATATATTCAATAATTCAGAATTTTGAGGCTGGTTATTCGTTAATAACTCGTAGTCAGGTAGTCACCTGCCAATGTTACCTAGGAACTGTCAATCTTTGGAGTCCTTCACCCCTTTCCCAGACAAACACTTGTACATTCCAATTTATCTACTAGCATCACTTGCACTATGTACTATGTAATTGCATAGTTCAGGAGAAAGTAGGCTATTGTATTTTCTTTTATTTTGAAAATTCAAAATACAGGGGGGAAAGTATTTTGATACAAACTTCAAATACTTGTAATTCACTGACATGAAATACAAAATTCAAAATACTATGTTCTGTTTCGAAATGTATTTTAACCCTTATGTTGTGTTCGGGTCATTTTTGACCCGTTTTCTATGGAACGCTAAATGAGCCACGCTTAATTAAATAAATATGCCAACAAATAATTAATTAAATGTGTCATTAATTTATTTAAAGTAGAAAAGTATTTAAAGTACTCCTTTTACCATTTAAGTAATTATTGAATTATATTCATTTAATTATTTCATGGTCCGTGTGTTTCAGCACATTATGAAATAATTGTATCTGTCAAACTCACCCATCAAAGTCTGTGGGCGTATCCTAAAATCTGATTGGTTGCACTGCCTATCAAGTCAAAACAGATCGAGCGTAGAGCTGATCATAGGAAAGATTTTGTCGGACGTTCGTGCGTTGGTATTAACAGAGTGGGTTTATAAGGCATTAACATGAATCACCCAGATCGGTGGAGGTAAAAGGGGCCCCGCCAGCATTCATTCACAGCGATCAACATTTCAACTGGTAAGTCCATTTTTATAAAAATGTGTAAATTTACACATGCTTAATGTTTTGACCTAGGTTAAGCAAGTTCAATTTGAACGGAATGGCTAACCTTAGCAAGCAGCTGTCTACCAGCTAGCTTACGTGTGCTCAGATAGTGGTTGTGCTACTGTTGAGATATAGCCTAATGGGCTATGGCAGATAGTATATTCATCTGTTTTTTGTTTTTTCACTAAAAGCCCATGATGTGATATGCTGTTGAGCAAGGATGAGACGTGTGCATTTGACGTGCAAGTGGATAGTGCCATGAGTGCCCCAGCCCAGTCATCCTTGAAAAATATGTGCATGCATGTAAATTAACCTAGGTGTAGAACTAGTTGCTTCGTCGAAACAATCTGACTTCACTGTAGCGATGTGTGTGAACATACGAGGGCCTATAGCTTGGGTAACATTGTACTACACACACTTTGTAACGTGTACAGTACACTATTCCAGGCAACTGATTACTGCCCGTCTCTCTTTCGCTAGCTGCTACTGCTTCCATTGGTTTTCTTGACCAAAAGCTTTTTTTTTCTTTTTACAGTGAAGATGGGACTGGGACGGATGAACTGATGGCAAAGCCGCGCACCTACCAAAGAAGTGACTGCACGAGAATGCCCCACAGAGACCACGGCAGAATGCTGACAGGAACAGCAACAAAACCAACTTCAGATGCATCATGTTACTTTCACGTTTCTGACATACTATGGCCACAAAGTAGTAACTTCTATTACATGTGACATGGGGTCGGCCCTATGCTCCCACATCCCATTAGTCCCATATAATATAGCTTCCACAGAGGTTATCTTGTATTGTATTGTTATTGTGTACTGACGTGGGTTTAAGCATGATTCCACCCTGGTTGTGGTTTAGTTAAGTCCATCTCTACTATTATGAGTAGAGCATGGTTAGAGGTCATTACATTGTGGTTTAGAGGTAGGTATGGCTGGTGTTAACTGACTGTGAGGCACGATTTCAATGAGGTTAGGGAAAGGTTTTTGGGTGGAACAGTACCATTGGCCTGCGGGACAATTCATTCTATCCCCCCCTCCCCCCTTTTGTTTTTGTTTTCAGTGTTTGTGATGTGGGACGGGCTGTGGGAACATAGACACACTCCCTTTGGTAGACACTGTTACTCAAAATTGTTACACATAATAACTTGACCCTTCCCTCTCATTCCAGTCTCACATCAAAAACATCACCAAATCTGCCTTTTTCTATCTCAAGAACATCTCCAGACTCCGGCCCTCACTCTCCGACTCTGTGACCGAAACACTTATCCATCCTTGAAAGGCGCTATATAAAACCAAGTTATTATTATTATTATTATTATTATTATTATTATATAACAATAGATGTCTCAATTGTTTAACAGTTGACCAATAATGATTATCTAACCCTTACAGTGACAGTTAAGTTAAGTTTATCGAAGTGAAAATACTGTAGGCCCCTAGGCCCTACAGGGGCAAATTATTATCACCAGTTGGAGCATACCAGCTATATTGTATTGATGGTATTCATAGAACATACTAGGGCTGCAACTAACGAAAATTTTAATAGTCGACTAATCCAGTGTTTCTCAGCCTTTGTTTAGGCGAGGCACCCTTCCAATTCATGAAAAATTTCAAGGCACCCCAAACCAACAAGCCGTAACATGGCATCGCATCCGATACCACACAAGCTTAGAAAAGTAACACATTTGGTCACACTACCTACGTTTGAAGTTGCAGCTTACTGGGGTGACATAAATTTACTTTATTGTGCGTAAATGGCAGATGAAAGATTCCACTGACTAGCATTAACTTATCAATTTAGACAAATATATCTTATATTACATAATTTATTTATCAGCCACTTTTCCGCAGCACCCCTGTTGAGAAACACTGGACTGATCGATATATCTAGTCACGATTAGTCGCGAAAAAAGAGAGACTTACTCCAACCTTTGACAAACCTTCCTGGCCTCTTGCGCAGGGATGAAAAAGTTCTTTCAGCTCACCTTGATCTTTAAATCTGGATAGTAGCTTATTTACTCCAAGATACAACGTCCAATTCATACGTGCTGGACAATTTTAGGATTCAATAAAGTAATAAAGCTGATATAGTACCCATTTGTCAAGAGTAAGAGCATGTCAGAAGATTGAACAAAGGTCTCGACTCTAGCCTTCTTTGTGGAAAACTAAGTCTATAGCAGCCTGTAGATGGAGTAAACACGTACAGCATCACAACTTCTTCACTGTAACAAATATTTGGATAGTCCGTGCCTCTTTCACTGCTTGTAAATATTGTAATTATTGATGGCTAGTTTTCCTCTTGTTATTTATGCCTCCAATAGATACTTTGACTAGAAAGTTAACTTGGCTCAGTTCATGCTGAAAAGAAGATACAATTATTGACAAATACGAACATTTATTAAATCTGTTCAATTGTGTTTCTGCAGGGAAAGAGCAAGAACAAAATACAGGAAATTAATCTGAAGTGCACAAAATGTGTATCAATGTGAAGAGGTTAGAATAACGTATTAGTTGCTTAAAGATGGCTTACAAGTCTACATCAATTGCAAGATTTAAAGGATTTATAGGTTGCATGCATAGAAATACTAAAACATGCAGTGAAATTAGAGTTGTGTGCCTATACTGGGCGTAGCAAGGTTTCTCGCAGGGAAGCTGTCCGCAGCAGCCTCCTCTGGTCTTGGTGGACACGTCGTGGAAGTCATCCCTATCTGCAACCTTGGTTGACCACCTCAGTGCTATGATGTGTTTGGCCTCGGCTTGGATGGCAGGTTGACTGCAGTTAAACATGGGAAGAAAGATGAACCAAGTTGTGCAGAATTATATAAACAAGACTGAACTGGAATATACATACATTTAGGAAAATCATGGTGTAACAAAGAATGGTGATCACTTACACCTAATGGTGTAATTGAACCTTGGGGCCCACCTCTGACCCAATAAACAACACAAAACCCACAAACCAATATTATAGTCAGCCTGCCATCAGCAGCTAAAGTGCTTAAATAAACTTTTGATGGCATTTTTTGTTAAAAGTTGGCAACCATGCCAGAAGTTATCAGCATGGGCTAAGGTTTCAGAATCACCTGGTTGCCAACACGGAACTTGACCTTTAAGGTCAAATATGAAGGTCAAGAGGTCAACCACGGTCAAATAACAGTGTTATTTAGTTAAAAATTGTTACAAAGTTGTTAAAAGTGGGCAACCATGCCAGAAGCCATCAGCACGGACTAAGGATTCAGAATCAACTTGTTGCCAACACTGAACTTGACCTTTAGGGTCAAATTTGAAGGCAAAAGGTCAAAAACAGGGTATTTTCTTACTAGTCTTTGTTGGGAACTGTATATTCATGGAATTCTTTTTCAAAAGTTGGCAACCATGCCAGAAGTTATCAGCATGGGTTAAGGCTTCAGAATCACCTGGTTGCCAACATGGAACTTGACCTTTAGGGTCAAATCTGAAGGTCAAAAGGTCAAACACGGTCAAATAACAGTACCAATATGTTATTTAGTTAAAAATTGATTTAAAAAAAGATGTTAAAAGTGGGCAACCATGCCAGAAGTCATCAGCATGGACTAAGGATTCAGAATCAACTTGTTGCCAACACGGAATTTGAGCTTTAGGGTCAAATTTGAGGGTTAAAAAGGTCAAACACTATGTATTTTAAGGTTTGACTTTTTGGGGGACTGTGTTCGTGGAAATCTTTTTTCAAAAGTTAGTAACCATGCTAGAAGTTATCAGCATGGACTAAGGTTTCAGAATCACCTGGTTGCCAAGAGGGAATTGACCTTTAAGGTCAAATATGAAGGTCAAAAACAATGTATTTTCTGGTTAGTCTTTTTTGGGGATCTTTATATCCATTGAATTATTGTTTTCAAATGTTGGCAACCATGCTAGAAGGTATCAGCATGGACTAAGGTTTCAGAATCACCTGGTTACCATATGGAACTTGACCTCTAAGATCAAATTTGAAGGTCAAAACGTCAACCGAGATCAAAATTGTTTTTTGGTGATGTGCATTCATAAAATAGTTGTTTGCATGGTACTGTATATTGAGGCCTATAATTTAATGTTTGGTTTGGCTTATCATGGTGGGGCTCTGGCCTGTCATCCTTAGACATTCACCATAGCTCATTAGCATAAAATTAACTTAAACTTGTATTTTTTTAATTTTCATTCTGGTCATCTCAATTACTTTATTCTTCTTTGTGAAGCACATTAAGCTGCTGGTATGAAATGGGATATGCCTTGGCTCACCAGTGAATTTGCTTCTTTCCATAGAAAAATGACTTCAGTTATTTCTGATGTGTTTCAAATGGTTATAGCAATGAAGGACACTTGCTGATTTGCTATGTCATATCATGGTTAGGAAATAACCTATAGTAAGAGTAGAGCAAGTATTGCACACTTCTCTTGATGTTCTCATGACTACTGTAGAATGTTCTGTTGCAATTTCCCAGGCTTGAGTTTTTGTGTCACCTGTATAAAGCACCATGCTTATCTTTGGGTATTGATCGACTATTTTCAGAGGACAAAAAGGCAATTGATATGTTACCACCAAGTGATGTATATGGATTGCATCTTGCATAACGTCACCTTCCTAAAATAATTGCCTAAGTCATTTTTTTCCAGGTTTTTCAGGGAACACAAAAACTCCCTCAGAAAGGGGGAGGACATGAGTTAGGCGAAAACGTGAACTTGTCCAAAAAAATATTAGGCGATTATTTTAAGAAGGTGGCGATAAGCAAATCAGCAGGCAAATGTATGGCTGCAGTCTGACAAAGTACATATTAACAAAGACACTGAGGAGACAGGTGGTTGGAAAGTTGTAGACTTGATTGCTGTGTGGTAAAGGAAACCTCCAGTTCCACATAGTAGCTTAGGACTGATAAGATGTGGTTGTGGAACCAAGTGGGCAATACATGCCTGCAGTTGCCTGAGGAATGGACAGCCCTGTATACCTGCATGTGATTAAAATGTAGAATGTTTCAACGCCATAGGGATAGAAAATGATCTGGATGACACAACCTTTTTGTAATAACAGCAACACTAGCTCCTTTAAATACATAAATATCCAGTATGTACTGACATCACATTTGAATTTGAATTATTGTTTTAATTATTAAGGAAAAGAAACAATATGATCAATTACATTCTTGTTATTGACAATTTGCAATAATCACTTTCACTCATACCCTAATAATAAAGACTATATAACTTCTAAATATACAGTCCCCTAAAGTATTGGAACAGAAAGGCAAATTTCCTTGTTTTTGTTGTTCACTGAAGACTTGGGTTTAAAGGGGCTCTAAGTAGAATTAAAAGGTTAATTAATCACTGTCCCGAGTCATCTGATACTTACAGTAGGTGAAGTGTGACTCTCGCGACCACTTCCACCGTCCACTGTCAGAAAACCCGAAATGCAACTTTTGACAGCGCTGTCCGCTTCGGGAGAAACCTCATCAAAACAGTGTTTTATTTTCTTTACAATTATTTGTTCCAATACTTTCACTCACCTAAAATGATTAAAATAAGATGAAATATCGCCTCCAGGTACTAATTATTCAATACATAATGCAAACAACTTGTATTTTATGAAAGCACATCACAAAAAAAAAACACTTTTTTTTTTTTACCCTGGTTGACCTTTTGACCTTCAAATTTGACCTTAAAGGTCAGGTTCCATGCTGGCAACCATGGACCATGAAACCTTAGTCCATGCTGATAACTTCTAGCATGATTGTCAACTTTTGAAAAAGAATTCCATGAATATGAAGCCCCCCTCAAAAAAGGCAAACCAGAAAATGCATTGTTTTTGACATTCAAATTTGACCTTAAAGGTCAAGTTCCATGTTGGCAACCAGGTGATTCTGAAACCTTAGTCCATGCTGATACCATCTAGCATGGTTGCTTACATTTGAAAAAGAATTCCATGAATATACAGTTCCCAAAATAGACTAAATAGAAAATACATTGTTTTTGACCTTTTGACCTTTAAATTTGACCCTAAAGATCAAGTTCCGTGTTGGCAACAAGTTGATTCTGAATCCTTAGTCCATGCTGATGACTTCTGGCATGGTTGCCCATTTTTAACATCTTTTTAACAATTTTTAACTAAATAACACTGTTATTTGACCGTGGTTGACCTTTTGACCTTCATATTTGACCTTAAAGGTCAAGTTCCGTGTTGGCAACCAGGTGATTCTGAAACCTTAGCCCATGCTGATAACTTCTGGCATGGTTGCCAACTTTTAACAGAAAATGCCATCAAACATATATTTTTGGGGCTTGGCAGGCTGACTATATTTAAAGGCACACTTGGAATACTGTCCACATTGCGTCCAGTTTGAGAATGAGTGTAATCACTCTACTTTCCTTCTGGCCTCCAGCGCTTTAACCCATTGTAGCCTGGAGACACATATACGCTGCATTCAGGTTCTTGAGATTTGAGGGTTTTTTCAATTAAAAATGTGGGTATGTTAGAGCTGAATGAACACATTGTAATGGATAACGTGTGTGGTGAGTTGTATAGTAAGTGAGTGCGTCTGAGAGTGCATGACTGATTGTATAGTTAGTTTTGTTTTTTTTTGCAATGATACAAGCATCTCATGTTCTGTCTTCGTGTATAATAAAAGTGTAGTACTAGACTACAATGATGATACAGGCCTTGTTTATCTGCGGTTTTCTTGACAGATTTCATTGGACTGGCTCTCTGATCCAGGTGTTGTGGGCAGTCAGGCTTTGATGATTATCTGCATAAATAATACACATAAAGTCAGATGATCCATGATCAGTGCAAGCTTGCCATCTCAGCTAAATTGATACTGTGCCATTTGTGGAAATAAGCTCATATTACGCCTCCCCTTGAGTTAAATGATCAAGGTTTACCTTCCTCCTGTACTTTCAATCGTTTTCAGAGTATGGCTGTGCAAATACTACCTCCATGCTCCATGCTAGTGATAAACATTGAATCCTATGAGACCAGCTGGCGGCTAGAGAAAGGTAAAACTCAATCATTTAACTCACAGGGAGGTGTAATATGAGCTTATTTCCAAAAATAGCACAGTAGTAGTAGTAATAGTAGCCTTATGTCCCAGTATTGGCAATTGTTTTGCAGTGGGTGGTACACTTCTCACACCCACACACACAAAACATTTAACAGATAAAAAAAGGTGGAGGGGTTAAGATAAAATAGTAATCTAAAAGAAAGCTCTACAGAATAAATCTTAAAATCGCTAAACAGTATCACTTCAACACTTGATTAATCAAATAAGGTTTGATTGTACCACATTAAGATGGTACAAGTGGGTTACATATTTTACCATTTCCATACATGGATGCAATATACGCAATATACTGTATAATACCACAACGCAGATGATGTCCAGAATGATCCCGGTTGGGCGAAGGTCCAACTCGGTCATGGCACCAATGTGACAGACATGGTCTTGTGTAGGGCTACTGTATGGACATCAGTAGGCCGGTTTGGTCACAGTATCCCCTTTTTATTTCTGAAAATACAGTGTGATACAGATGTGGGAATTACAGCAGATCTTACAACAGATTACTTCTATTCATCTTCCACAATGTTCTGAATAAAACCAGCGTGTGTGTGTGTGAGTGAGAGAGTGAAGAATGCTATAGCACTTTATAGTATACACATGACAGACATAAACGCATGAAGTACATAAAACAATAATTGAGGCTATTCTGGTTACATTGTGGAATATTGTGACATTGATAACAATAGGCCTACTGCCCTATAAAGGCAAAATGCAACATTTTTAAAACGTGCTTAACATACCAAATCAGTTTAACTTATTTAACTGCATTACGTGACAATACAGGATTCATACTCAAGAGAGCGAAAATAGTCTTGGACCGCTCATGAACATAACTGGACAGATCTAGTCCCAGAATGTTCTGAAGTTGAACTAGTAAGCCAAGCACTGGGAGGTACTCTACCTTTAATGTACTCTTGATATTCATACCATTTACCAGTGACCAAGCTTGAATTCGCAAACTAATCACTTCATACTTGCTTATTGTCTATGGTGTGATAAGTAACTGGTAATTTGTTGTGTAGTCTGATGCCTGCTAATGCTATTTTTCTAGCACTAGCACCCTCCTAGAAGAGTATTGCTGGTTGGCGTCTCGACCCCATTCAAAAACTGGAGCGTCCGCCAACATTGTTATTGAACAACGTTGGTAATGTTTCTTAGCATACCATCTACTTTGTTTCGCCAACAAATGACTCGTTGTCTGCGGTCACTGACTGTGCTACTTATGACAAATGCAACTAGCATTACCACGGTGAAAATGAGACCACATAGCCGGCTAGTTCCAACGTTTTGTCAGGTTACACAACGGCAAATGCCATTCAAAATTGTCTACATTACCTGTGAGAAAGTGTGTCAAACAACTAACACGATGATGAAGGAGATTTGGTTCCCGGAGCCCTTATAGTGGATAGGCCGCGAGGAAGCCAAGAAGAACTTGGAGGCAGCTGTCATCCTCAACGAGGAAGCCAAGAAGAACTTGGAGGCAGCTGTCATCCTCAACGTATCTCGACAACATGCATCCACTCCTTTTAAAACTTCATGGCCAAGAAGCTAATTTCACGAATACATTTTCCTAAAGATAAAACTCTAAGCCTTACACTTGAAATGTTGACAGTGCTACAGTCCCAATCACTCACAACCCTTTTTTTCATCATATTTCGAATAGAAGCAGCTTTCCTCCTTGATCCATTCATGTCATGTAGGAGGTGTTACGCTTCAGACCAAAGCAGTCGATAACACCAGATTGGCACTAGTCCCGCCCGTTTACGTCAGTGGTTCCGCCCACTGACTTTGATGGGTGAGATTGACAGATTAATTTAATTAATGATGTGCTGAAACACACGTAACATGAAATAATTAAATAAATTAATTAAATAATTAATTGAATTGCGAAAGAAATATTTAACATTAAATTATATAAATTGACATTTAATTCATAAATTATATATTTAATGCCAATTTTAATTATTTAATTCTACTTTAAATTAATTAGTGACACATTGAATTAATTATTTTTTGGTGTATTTATTTAATTAAGCGTGGCTCATTTGGCGTTCCATAGTTTTCAAGTTTTAGTGTGAAAAAAACACACTTTCCTTTATTTTCTTGGAATAAGGCTTCATCTAATCCTCAGTCACAATCATTTCAACACAACAAAAATATGTTTTATCATTTTAGTAAATTTTAAAGGTCAAAAAAAAAAAAAGTTACATCTGTGGTGTTCGGGGGTCAAAATTGACCCGGTATAGATTTTTGGTTGTTTTATGCATTTCTGAAAAGCTGTTGGTTGCCCTTTGTCTTCAGTTTGGTGATTTATGGTGAGGAAAATATATTTCTTGCCTGAACTTTTTTTTTGCCAGCTTTTTGATATTACAAATCCAATATGGCCGCCGGACAGTCCCATACACTACAATATGTCATATCTCCTGTTGTGAAAGGAGTACAGATGTATTTCTGGTGTCTACTCATATGTTTTCATGGTCAGGGAATCCATTTCTGCATTATATAATGAGATTTTGTGCACATTTGTTTGCAAAATACATTTTTGCACATTATTTTTTCCAAAAAACGTATCAAAAAATCATAATGGCACCCAAACATGTAGAACTGGTCTTATTCTTTCCATAAAGTTGATGTGGCAATGACATAATGGTCCATGTTCATGGCATAGGGGATTCAGATGAATAGTGTGACTTTTTTCATGTTCATTGAGGTGTTCATTTCCAATACCTTTGCATTAGATTGGCGGAATAGCTGTGACTCTGACAGAATTGTTATTTTGTATATTTACCACACTAAAATCATATAAATATTGAAAAACACCAAGTCAACATATTTAAACATTAATTTTATGCACTGAAAAACTAATTTAGTTGACATTTGGTCTTTATCCTGCTATAAATCTCTTTGGGTTGGTTTGGACCCGAACACCACAAATGCCACTCTTGATGATATTTTTTAATATTAGAGAAAAACTAATAAAATAAATTTGGGGATTGTTGTACTCTCATATCAGCTGTAATACATGGACAACATAATCACTAATTGTATCACTTTGGGAGGTATTAATAGTGAATTTATGCAGATTTTGATAGTTTTGGTCATCAAAAACGATTTGCATAATGTAAGATAAAAGATCTTTAAAGTCAAAAAGATGAATACATCAAGTAATATTTCCATGAATATGAATACATACCAAGTTAGCCACGAGATGAAAAACAATATTTGATGATAACTAGTGTTTTTAGGTATTTTATAGCTGAGTTTTGTTATCACGGGTCAAAAATGACCCGAACACCACAGGTGTATGCAGCTTATGAACACAACACAAGGGTTAACCTCTTAACCTACCACGCCCACTTCCGGGACCGTCGACGGTCCCAGTTTTAAAAAAACCAAGTTGCAACAGGACGCATGTTGTTATATTCTATTATGACCAATTTCCAGCCAAACTGACCAACTACCCGTTATTAGTATAGTTTCAACTCGGTGCCCATCAAATTTGGGCAACTTTGATGCAGTTGTTAGCAAGAACAGGCTTTAGTTGTTAGCAAGAACCTAGCTTAGCATTTCCCAGTCATTTGAATAGGAAGTTGCTAAGTGTTAAAAACGATCTCTGTTGACACATTTAAATGTATTTTTACCACACACAAACGGTACAAATAAAGTCACCAACCTTCAAACTGTGCCAATAAGCCATCCAGTATGCTTCCATAGTCCAAAACGATGTTTATTTGCTTGATCGATGTGACGCTAAGAATGGTGCCTTGTGTACATCCACTTTGCTGCATCATCTTCTCTGACATGTTTTCACCACATTTCTTCAAGTTGTCATCTATTGTTACACATGAATCAAAAGCTGACGATGTCCCCTGTAATATTCCAGAGCTATTTTTTGGCGTGGAGCAACGTGTACGGAGAGGCAGACGTCTGTTTCACCTAAGCACAGCATTCTTGTACGCGTCTCGTAGTGAACCTTTATTTTGGTAGTTGACAAGATAGGCTGAGAGGTCACAAACGCTCACCCAAACTTGAGTGACATCTAATCCAGCCAATAGTATGCTTTCTTCTGACAATGTAGGTTGGTCATTCATCCCGATTGGTGAATCCCTCACGTTTTTGACGGCATGCGTATCTGCCGCATGGTTTTGGTTGTCACAACAACATTGGAGTTGCCGCCTACTCTGCTTGCTTTACGCATCGTAGAGCAGCATTTCTTTTCTCGTCAGCAATTTCGGGTTTGTACTCCCTAAAAGTGTGTGTTGCCTGTGAGTGTGAGTCGTCTGTGCTTTCTGTGAGTCGAGTGTTTGTGAAGACATCATGGATGGACGCGGTAGGAAGCGGTATACTTTGGCCGAAATCCACGCTCAACTTTTTTGATGACGGCGGGAATGAGACAGAGGATGAATGCGGTGTCCGAAGCTGACAGCACCGACTCAGCGCTTCAGGCTGCGTTTGAGGACGGCATAGATGTCGTCCTCGATTTGTAAGTGATCATTTTGTCACTGTATCGTGAAAGGCATAATTGTGTCACTGCATAATGAAAGTGATAATTCTGCTGCTGAATGAAAGTTTAGAACTTTATTGTCCCCATGTGGTAATTGTGCCAGCAGTACAGACGCTGCAAACGCACCAGATATAAACACTGACAGGAATATTAGACAGCAGTATAGTGAGAATACATTTTATTACATTTAATTGATTCCATACATGAATACATACACAAATCATGCAGTCAGAAAGAAAAATGCGTTCACTGTCAGTGTTTCCCATGTCTTTTTACCATTTACAGTATTGAATGGCAATGCTGTTTATCATTACTTTGTAAGTTTATTCTAAAGTGCTTATGTCTGCAACTATATGATTAACTGTAATGTAATGATATAAATATACTATAACTTGCATTTTTGTTGGTGTAGCCAGCTAAAATGGATAATGGCAACTTATTCAGCTGACATGCAATTAGCAGTGAGGCAAAAAAAAAAAAAAAGCATGAACTGTCACATTCATTGTCAGTGCACTCCCATGTCCTGCAGCTGCTTTACTACAATATGTTATGGCAATTCATACTGTCAATATATAGCCATGATTTATTCTTCAGTCTGTCTTTGTTTCACTGCAGGATACACTGTAATGTAGTGGTAAATGAAATGTAATTTTTTGAAAATGTAATGTAAATGAAAATGTAATTTTAAAAAAAACTGTTACATCTAAATAAAAGTATAATTAATGTTGTGTATCCTCTTGTTCATACAGTGAGGAGACATCTGACTCGGATGATGGGAACACATCTGATGACCCTTTGGAAGGGACTTCAACTGCCCCACACCCAGCTGCCTCTCCAACTCCTCCAGCTGCCTCTCCACCTCCTCCCAGCTGCCTCTCCAACTCCTCCAGCTGCCTCTCCAACTCCTCCAGCTGCCAGCAGTGTGCGCATGAGTGGCAGGCGCCGTGATCTCCACCCTGCTCCAACTCCATGCCCTCCTCCAGTTAGTCGTGGTGCTAGGCGTGGTAAGCGCCCCTCAAAAGCCTCTGCTCCAACTCCATGCCCTCCTCCACCAAGCCGTGGTGCTACGAGTGGTAAACGCACCTCACAAGCCCCTGCCTCAACGCCAAGCCGTCCTGCGAAGCGTGCATCCCTGGGTCCACCGCCGCAGGACTCCGACTTCTGGCGTGATGCAACGAGTGAAGACGTGGAGCCTCCACCATTGCCATTTCGACCCAGGCGCCCTCCAGGACCACAGCTGGACCCTCAGGTAGACTACCGGCCGCTTGACCTGTTCTTATTATTTTTCAGCAAGGACGTGGTTAGGACCCTGTGCAGGCATACCAATCTCCATGCTGCAAAAAGGGCTGCAAAAGGACGAAAGAGGAAGTGGGTCGACATAGAGCCGGAGGAGATGTACCGCTTCATCGGATTGGTCATCTACAAGGGATTGATGAAGTTGCCAGAGATGCGGGACGGATGGAGGAAGGACCACCTTCACAGTTTTCCCTTCCCTGCATCCGTCATGCCAGGGTACAGATACGAGGTAATCTTCTCAACCCTTCACATGAGTGACCCGGCTGTTTTTTGCAATCGTTCTGGCTAACGGGGCTCTGGTATGGACTGTTTTATAATATGTTTATACTCCTCCTCAAAGACTGAAGCAGGTTTATGAGGGATGATAGGTCCTACTATTGGTTTATTTGAAATAATGGTACAAAAACCCAATTGTAATATTGTTGTGCTTTGATGCCTATTAGTACTGTGGACATTGTTATGTACCATCTATGTCATTTTAATAATCTGAAAGTGAAAGTGAAAGCCCTTCAAGTGTTGGATTTTACATGCTGAAAACATGTGCAATGAGGAACTGTGGTGTTTTACTGTAATCTGAAATCTAAAAAAAAAGGTGATTTTCACATTTTTGTTGTATATAATGATCTGAAATGTAGATTTAATGAAGTTAATAAAA
Source organism: Engraulis encrasicolus (assembly GCF_034702125.1). Classification (NCBI taxonomy): domain Eukaryota; kingdom Metazoa; phylum Chordata; class Actinopteri; order Clupeiformes; family Engraulidae; genus Engraulis; species Engraulis encrasicolus. The sequence continues at coordinate 32,500,290 of NC_085863.1, forward strand.
AGCTGGAGTTGGTTGGATGTCTTGCCCCATGTGTCTGCTTCAATTTAAACTCTCAATTGTCAATGTGGAGCATGTAAAACAAAAGCTATTACATCCTAAACTCATGGTCTAAACACCTCTCCAAAATAGGACATATGGATAGCTTATATGTTTTTTGGAGACGCCTATTAGTGGCTGTGGAAATGGCTATGTAAGTCCTCTGTAATTTCACATATCTACTTCAAATTCTGGATCCCACTTGCTCACAACATGGACATAGAGGAAATTTAGTATTTCACTGTGCATACCAAATAACCATCAATGTACACACTGAAAACAAACAAAAAAAACAGGCGATTTTCACATTTTCGGATGTTTTTGTTGTATGTAATGATCTGAAAGGTAGGTTTAATGAAGTTAATAAAAAGCTGGAGTTGGCTGGATGTGTTCTCCCAAGTGTCTGCTTCAAAATAAACCCTCAATGGTCAATGTGGACCATGTAAAACAAAAGCTATTGCATCCTAAAGTCATGGTCTGAAAACCTCTCCAAAATAGGACATATGGATAACTTATATATATTTTTGGAGACGCCCATTAGTACCTGTGGTATTTGCTTTGTAACTCCTCTGTAACTTTACAGATCTACTTCAAATTCTGGATTTTACTTGCTGACAACATGTGCATTGAGGAAATGTACTATTTTACTCTGCATCTCAAATAACCATCCAGGTACACACTGAAAACTAAACAAAAATTAGGCGATTTTCATATTTTCGGATGTTTTTTTTATATATAATGATCTGAAATGTAGATTTAGTGATGTTCATAAAAAGCTGGAGTTGGCTGGATGTCTTCTCCCAAGTATCTGCTTCAAAATAAACCCTCAAAGTTCAATGTGGATAATGTTATTCAAAAGCTGTAGCATCCTAAAGTCATGGTCTCAAAAACCTCTCCAAAATAGGACATAATGGGCTCTGCGGTAAATTGAAGTATTCGAGATACTGACCATTCCTGCCACCACCTTGTGTCAGTATTATGTCACACACACAGACGCACACCGCACTTTCTACCTGCACTAAACACACACACACACACACACACACACACACACACACACACACACACACACACACACACACACACACACACACACGCACACAAAACACATACAAACACACACACACACACACACATTCTGCTGCTGGTGTATTTAATAAAAACCTTTTTTAATTATTTATTTCTTCAAATGCTACTATTACTATGTCAGAACGCTATAAAGGACTTTTAGAAAAAGAACAACAAAATACCTCCTCTTAATGTATGTTCTCTACAAGTCTTCTGTTGTCCAGTCTTGCACTTTAAATGTCTGTATGAGCAATGTCTACGTCCATACTGTCTATGTCCATGTATGAGTACTGTCTATGTCTATACTGTCTATGTCCTTACCTAGATTAGTCTATGTCTGCATGGGAGAGCAAGAAACGCAATTTCAAATTCTTTGTATGACCAGTGCATGTAAAGAAATTGACAATAAACTTGACTTGACTTGACTTGACTTGACTTGATCGCTTAGAATTTCTTAGAATTTAAATTCTGTGAAATTCAGTTTCATGCCATTCCACTTCGAATTGCAATTCCATTTTCTGTTTGGAATTTCAATTCAATTCATATTAGAATTTTAGGGGTCATTCATATAGAATTTTGGGGTCATTCTCAATTCAATTCGGAATTTCACACACACACACACACACACACACACGCATGCACGCACGCACGCACGCGCGCGCGTTCACGCACGCACGCACGCGCACACACACACACACACACACACACACACACACACACACACACACACACACACACACACAAACTCCAGCGGTTACATAAGGCGAAGATGTGGGTGAGTTACTGTAATTGTGGCTGTAGTAGATTGGTAGTGGTTCCGTGAAGTATTTTATTTTATTTTTTCCTGTGTAACCACAAGTCTTCTGCATCTCCTAGAATGAGGCTGTGAGAACTATCAAGGACAGAACGGCTACAACCTGAAGCCATAATTCATCATTGCATTTCAAGTTTCTCAAGTTTTTCCTTACTGATTTTATTCATTGCATTCTTCTAGCTCAGTGGTTCCCAACCTTTTTCTTAAGGGACCCATGTTTTTACTATTGTAAGCTTTGGTGACCCAACCACGCGAGCGCCCGCACGAGACGGAGTCACAAGATGCCCTCTGTTTCCTGCGAAAACTTATTTTAGTTATTTTATACCTCAATTCGTCTTTGGTCAAATATAGAATAAATGTTTAATGTAGCACTTACAATTTGTTGCGTCTATTAGTTAAATGATTTGTCTTTTATTCAACATGGGCTATATATATTTAAAACGAAACCCCTTAAAATCAAGAGGTCTCCGCGACCCCCTGTGGATCTTTGGCGACCCATAAGGGGGGTCCCGACCCATAGGTTGGGAACCACTGATCTAATCGACGGTCATGGTTTGTCAGTGTGTAAGTGTATGCATACCTGTGCCTTTGTGTGTGTGTGTGTGTGTGTGTGTGTGTGTGTGTGTGTGTGTGTGTGTGTGTGTGTGTGTGTGTGTGTGTGTGTGTCAATACTGGGTGGTCTGGCCAAAAAAGGGATGTGGTGGCTACCAATGCACCACAGCCCATTGTGTAATCATCAGAGCACTGCACAGCCATGTCCTGAGATGGACCTCCCTGCACTGAGATGACTTCAGCAGACTATGTTTATGCGTCTCTGCAATGTACTGAATGTATAGCAATGTAGTCAAAGCAAAAATCAATGCTTTTCCTGAGTTCATAAAGATTACCATTAAGTGAGTGCAGCAGAGGATGTGTCACCATGGTATATTAAGTCTGCATTAATCGATTCCCCTCAACATTATTTGGGCCTGGTTAATGCAGTAGTTTGGATATGGTTGAATGATTGGAAATAGTCAGCATATTAAGAAATATTTATACGTCGGTAAACATAAACACATAGGTAGATAATTATAGAGCACTGAAAGTTAAAGAAGGAATTAAACTGAAGTGTACTACTCTGGTATTGTGAAATAGATAATTAAATGACGCTCAGAGCTACAAAGTATGCAAAAGAGTTAGTGAAAATGTGAATGTTCCTTTTGTCTGTGCAAGTTAGATGTGGCATTTATCTTGCATCTCCTGGCATTTTCAGTCCCTCCAGGAAATCGCGATGTTGCGATCGCGTCGTTTTTCGCAACTTCAATGAATTCCCGCGAATTCTGCGCGAGAGCGCAACTTTAACCAATCACCGCGATTTCCCGCAACTTTGAACACTTTGAACCAATCCATGTTGCGCTGACTTCACTGACGTCGACAAACTTCCTTTCAAAAAGGATAATACAATAAAAAAAATACAATAAAAAAGTAACCTAGCAATCAGTCCCAGCACTTTACTATGCATGTACAAAGTTGTCGGTGAGGGGGAAAAAACTAATAAATACGAATGTAGGAAACGCCATGTTCTCATTGCGCGTCTGCTCGCATGGTCACAGGAGGGAAAATGTATGACTAGTCTGGCATAACCAATTGGCCTACATTTTTAAAATATGCTAGGCCTACATAAATATATAATTAACACTTCATGACAGTCATCTACATTACGCCAAGTATAGGGCTCCTACAACAAGATGTTTTCTTTTTTCTAAAGCGGTCCACCTGCTGGACCACTTTGGTGTTTGACTTGTGCGCATACAGAAGGCAACATTTTCCCTCCGAATTGAGATGCGCAAATGCCTTGTCCACAACAAAGGAGTAATTTCCATCCTTCATTGTGAATGCTGCGTGCGTGCCTGGCCGATATAGTAATCTCTTTCGCGCAAATTGGGCTATGGCTGGATACGAGCACTTGGTGACCGTGGTGACCGTGTCGTCAAATCACTTTCGTGTAACCTGGCGCGGTCAAACGGGCAAGTAACAGTGAACATGAATAAAACCAGAGCAGACACGTTGGAAAGCTGTGGGGGTAAGTTGGAAAACTACTTTCTGTCTCTCCCTCTCCTTCTCTCTTCCTTGCGCGATTGACGGTATTGATTGAAAGCTGAAACCTCCGTTCTGCAGGCGACGTGGTGTTTTATAGCCTAGATAACAATCTCGTCGTCTTTTATATTCACAAGAGCACCAAAATTAATATAATTTCTGAACATTATTCAGCAAGCACCCTTCACAACAGGAAATCTGTGAACTCCATCCTCGTTACATTGAATGATCATCAGCCGTTAATTTAAAGCCGGCTGACGGCGCGGGAGAAAAAAAAACTACGCCTTCTTTCGAAAGCGACCCCTCCCTCTGCTTTTATTTGTGTTGCTTTTGACAAGCTTGAAAATTAAACGCCGACACAGGCAGGCTATGTGTAGCAGACGACTCACATTAACCAGGATTTCAGTCACAAGAGTTCCTGTCACCACGTAGCCTACCCTCTTCAACTGGGTGGACATGCCCAATTCCGCCCGCCTACTTATAGTTAATTATGTATCCACTGTTTAAGTCAGGAATGGATATCGACATGATACGAAGTTTGTAATTTCAAACGGTGATGACATTTAAAACAGAGTCAAACGGCCATAAACAGCATTGTAATGAAGGGTGCCGTAATGGCAGCATGAAAGAGATGGAACTCTTCATTCGGGCTAAAAACTCGCCCTGGCCGCTTCCCTGCTTTGCTTAAGGACCAAAATTATAATATAAAAATGGAAATAATATAAAAACACCAGAGGACTGGAATGTGGCAGTGTTCTTTACTTTCAAGCGTGGGGAAACACATTAAAAATCGCAACAAAAATCGCACCTTTCACTTCATGCCGCAACAAAATCGCAACAACACAGTAAGAAGCTCCACAACTTTTATCGCGATTTTCTGGAAATCCTCGTGCACCATCTGGCAATTCCGACCGCGATTTTTTGAGAAAATGCCCGCGATTTCTTGGTGGGACTGCATTTTAGAGGCATAATTGTTCATAACAACAGTTGGTATTTGTGAAAAGTCATGAGCACACACGTCACAAGTATTTTCTTCACTAGAAGAACAGAGAATGTCTGGGAGTCTTACTGAAAAAAGACAAACTCTTTGGTAATTTACACAGCATAGCATGCTATTTACTATGTTCATTTTATATTTTGTGAGTAACGTTTTTTTCTTTATCACACTAGACTATTGCATTTTGGAGTTTCCCATTTTTTGGACCCCTGTACTGTTGAAAAATTCAATTGAAGACTTACAATATCTTCTTCTGTTTCAAAATGAGTGTCTGCTGATTATAAAGTATGCATATTGTTAGACTTTATAAGAAGATTATAGGCCTATTATAAATAAGGGCTGTAATTTAAATATGGTGTAGTACTCCATGCAGTATGGAGTTGGTACTTTTCGCCTTACTTTGTCCTAAAGGACCATTTCAGTCTATTTCAATATGATGTTGTATTGCTCACGCTACCCTTGACTTGCCAGTACCCGGTGATGCTACATTTTTTGGCTCAGCCCTTTCCGAGATCTGAGCTATTCTAATGGGGGCAGCTTTTGTTTACATTTTTTTTTATCTTAACATAACTCCAAATATTTTCCCAAAAGGTATCGCTGTTTGCTAGTTGTCTGCTGATGTTGCATAACCTTTGGGATGCTTTTGGGAATAAATCAAGATGTTTTTTTAAAATGTAAACAAACACCTGCCCCCACAATGACCAGGATCTTGTAAAAGACTGAAGAAGGGGAAAAAAAAGAAATCTCAGGTACTGACAAGTCCAGGGTAGTGTGAGCATTACAACTGCATGTTGAAATTGGTTGAAGTTATCCTTTAACTCTGCAAAGAGCATGGTGCTATCTCATTAGACCTCGTTCTGACTCTCATTGTGTCAGGACAGACATGTCACACCAGGCCTGTCATACTTATGTAATTGTAACAGGTGACATGAATACATTTTTAGGTTAATTGGATGATTGTGAGCTGAATGGACTAATATTTCAGTGCTCAGACATATATTTCACTCTCCAATTAAATGTCATAATGTCCAAACACTGTGTCTAATATGGAATATATTTCCTGATATAGCAGGAAATATGCCAGCTACAGTATATTAATATTTCTTACAGTGTCATGTTAAACTTTGACATTTATTGATTTACTTATTTAATAGATTCCACACTAAAAGAATAATAATATATTAAATATTAATGATAATAATTCATGGATGGTAACAGCTTGTGCTGTGTGTGATGTGTGAGAGTCTCTCTCTCTCTCTCTCTCTCTCTCTATCTCTCTCTATCTCTCTCTCTCTCTCTCTCTCTCTCTCTCTCTCTCTCTCTCTCTCTCTCTCTCTCTCTCTCTGTCTCTCTCTCCAAAACCCCAGTCCTCTTATGCAATCATGCGTGTACAGTGAAGGGAACAGGAGATTCCGCATGTGTATCTAGAGTGATAGACAGAGAGAGATGGAGAGAGAGCGAGAAGAAGAAGAGAGAGAGAGATCATGAGTGAGACAAATGGAGGAGATGGAGCAAAAGGAATTCAGACAGACCGACTGAAAGAGACAGAGAGAAAGAAAAGAAGGGAGATCCAATTTGCATTGGGGTTGTGAAAGGGACACTGTGCAGGAAATGGTCAAAAAGCGTACTGCAATTATGCTGCTCATTTGAACTGGGCTGCCAATTAACAAATTTTATCTTAACATGAAAGTTTTCTAAGTAATAAACAAATATGTTGTAGTATGGTCCAAGTAGAGTCATTTTTGCAGCTAAAAATGGCTATTTTTGGAAATTCAAAATGGCGGACCATGGAGAAGATCCCCCTTTTCATGTATGAAAAGTGCAATTTTCCCAGTCATAATGAATACTTAGAATTTGATGGTGGAGTATTCATGAAAAAGGTAACATTAGTGAATCGGCAGCATGAATTCTGGAAATAAACAACTAAAAATCTCACACAGTGTCCCTTTAAAGGGTGATGGGAGAGGGAGAGGGAGCGAAAAACAGAAATGAGAGGGAAGAGACATAATGGAAGAGTGAGAGAAAAACACACACACACACACACACACACACACACACACACACACACACACACACACACACACACACACACACACACACACACACACACACACACACACACACACACAGAGTGTGAGAGGATGTTTGTGTGGATGTTTGGGGAGAGTGTGTATGTTTCTCCTCTATATAGACATATGGGCCTATTGTTGTGAATCTGGACTACACATCATTCTACTCTGTAGGATATACCACTTATTTTACCCTAGTTCTTGTTTTATCCCTTGTGAAATGTCTGCCATGTGCTTAACTGTACTGTAGGCCTGTAATATGCCATTGTTCCCTGAGTCCCAGAAAATGGAGCCATGCAGCCTGCCAGTGTTCTCAATGGGAACAAGGTCAGTCAATAGTTTTTCACCAAGCATATAATGTCACTGTCTACTAGAGGTTAATTCAAAGTCTTCTTTTTATTTTTTACCTTGGGACACTGATACTGTATATCTTATTTTCTTCTCTTCTCTTCTCTTCTCTTCTCTTCTCTTCTCTTCTCTTCTCTTCTCTTCTCTTCTCTTCTCTTCTCTTCTCTTCTCTTCTCTTCTCTTCTCTCCACCTCACTTCACCGTTGGAGCTACGTATGTCATCTCACTTATTTTACTGATGTGTGAATCTATAAGTACAATGGGAGGTATTTTTTTTCTTTCTTTAAGATAACAGAGTCAATGTTGCCCTGGACAATCATTTCCACCAACATTGATGCTATAGCTAGGGCATGATGTTATTAGATAGAGCACGGGCAGCCGTGACCTAGAGGTTAAGGAGGTGGTCCTAAGTTCAGAGGGTTGCAGATCTGAATCCCACCCTTACTTATAGTGTAAGTTTCTTGGGATAAAAGAATCAGCTAAGTGTAATGTAGTGTAAAAACATACATGAACAAATGTGCACAAATTAATTGGCTTTAAGGAAATTTAAGACATTGCCACAGTTCTGAAAAGCTGCGAATGCTTCTGTCTTAATTCTGTCATGGTTGAAGATTGGGTAGGCTTACGTTGCCTTAAACATCCTTCACATCCCGATGGCATCCAATTTCATGAAGTACTCTCCCCAAGACTGGGTGACAGTGAAGACTCAATGTTAAATCATTTTATTTGACCCGTGTGTTCAACATGATTGATTGATGATGTGCATATCAATTCAGCTGCTGTTTCTCTCTCCCCTGTGTGCATGAATCTGAATACAGGACAACAGAGGGAGTACTGAAGAAAATGGTTTGAACACTTTACCTGTGTTACTCAGCCCGTGGGTGGCCGATCCAATTCCCGACATCACCAGGTGATCATGCACCATCCACCATCATCATCCATCCTCCTCCAGCATCAATATCCACCCTCCTCCACGGCTTCTCTGAGCCTCTGTCCTCCTGCTCTACTCCCCTCAGGTTACCTGTAGCGCTAGCCTCTTGCTGAGGTGTGAGTCAGAGCAATTTAAGTGCCTTGGTGTGCAGTGAAATAATGGTGGGACTTTCTCAGTGGGATATTAATTCAATTAAATTCTCTTTATTTGCCAGACTCTTGTCCAAATCCACATAATAACACTTAAGAATTTCTTCAGAATTTCCTATCCTTCCTTTAATATGCACTGTAACAATATAAGATTTGGTTTGAAAAGGTTAGTGAAGTGTGTGTGGTTCACGGCTGAATAGCTGACAAGACTGGCAAAGGCAGAGAGGTTGTGAAAGGTCACTGCCCCTCCTTTCATGGCAACACCTGTGTGTCACAGTAATTACAATGGCACACATTCATCTTCAATCATCTTCATTCACCACACAATTATAATTGATTGTATTCATATATTACATAAGGCAGTGAAGTATGAGGCCAGGTTTTAGATTTCCTATTCAAAATCACAATTTGAGAGAAGTTATCAGGTTCCCTTTTAAGCAATTACAATAGCTTGCACACTTTCTCCTGATGTATAATAGCATGTGGTCGGGCTATTCATTTTCTAATGAAAATCACAGTATAAGGTTGGAAATCAGGTCCTATTTAACCCGTTATAAATGTGCTGTTATACCAGAATGACAATGACCAAGTCGTAGTGCATTACTAAAGGCCCTGCATGTCATAGTATTGTAGTACTATGGTAATTACCTCCGCCAGGAGGTTATGTGATCGCCCAAATTCTGCCATGTCCGTCCGTCTGTTCGTTCGCTGCTATTTCGCGGCCTGCCACAAGGTGGACGAGGTGAATTAAGCAATGACGGGGCGTGCCTGCGAGTTGGATTGATGGACGGTGACCACGGCCAGGATTGGCTGTGTCTACATGGCTGCGTAGCCAATAGCGCACCAAATAATATATATGGCACACATATCGTCGCGGAGTTAGGCCTAATTGTTCTCCGAGTGTTTGGCCTGTCAACCAAATCAGCTTTTGCAGAGTTTAATGTCCTCCTAGTGTTGGATGGATTTAATAACGGCGAACAGTGGTAACAGGCAGCGCCAAGGAGGGAAAGGTATCCAGTTCACTACATTTAAGGTTAATCAAAGTTGTGTTGCGGCAGTCACCAGAAAGCCAGACAGAATGCACAATGCTTGGATTTGTTGTGCCCACATGGCTGAAGCCATACTTGCGCAATGCCACCGACCAAAACACAATGTAGCCTAATATAATAACATGCGTATCGTCGCAACTTTCGTGGAGTTCATTGTTCCCTGTCAACCAAATGTGTTCTCTCTTCTGTCCAGTTGAAGTTTGTACGAAGGGTTGAAAAATGAATAACGATGAACAGGCTTTTAGAGATGAACAGACAGCGCCAAGGAGGGAACGCTTTCCAGTTAATTATTTAAGGTTAATAAAAATTGTGTTGCGAGCAGGTGTGACAGTGATCCCATAGCGTTCTGAAAGGGCAAGGTTGACCACCGTATCATATCATTCACTAGCCTATACTGTATATTAAGGTGGATATTAATAGCTGTGCCATTTAATATTCTGGCAAAAAAAATATGTGATGAAAGGTTTGCTGCCAATCATCAAATGTTTAAAACAACACAGTGAATGAACAATGTCACCAAGGCGATAGCGATGGGATACAATTATATCCAGCAGGCCTACATATTCCATATTACAGTGGTGCCTACACATATATGGCGTCACCAAACATTTGTCAATCTCACAATCACAGGTGAACTATAGGCCTACCAAAGCTAATCAGGTGACATACACCCTGGCTAATAAAAGAGACACATATAATTTGGTTAACATTGAAGGTTCACTTCTCTGAACACAATGGTATGTATGTAGGCCTAGCCTATAGGCCTGCATGGATCGCACCACACCATGTCACAAATATTAGAACAAATTCAGCTTCCTTGGAGGAGGTCTGTACTCTCTGAGTGCATTTCTAGTTAACTTTTCAATGACTATTACAGCTTGCCACTGGAGGTGCGGCTTGCATTAAGGGGTTTTAAGGAATTACCATAAATTACGCAATAACATATACACATTCCCCAATGCACAGTATGGTCAGGTTTCAGATCTTTTCCTAATCACAATATCTCTTTAAACTGGTAGGAGGGATGAAGTCAGGAGCCATTCAAGCAGTATGTTGATTAATTAGCATTTGGCACGCTGCCAGTTAGCTCATAAGCCCTTTTAGCATATGACATTTAGGGAACCACCAAGGTCACAGCTCTATAATGGCTTCAGTTATCAAAATCAAGCTCAACTGGTGGTTGCCTGGAGAAGTGTTGGTACCCTTGAGAGGTAAATCATGGTTTTGCCAATAGGGGTGCTGGTGCAGACGGGGTTTTTTGCTTTGCTTTTGCCAATAACGTTGCTGTGTAAGTGCAGATTTGCTAATTATGTTCTTGTAGGTAGGCTACTAAGTACACTAATTAGCGTGCATTTTGCTTTGCTTTGGGATTTTTTGTTATTAAATATGTTGTTTATTAAAAGATCTCTCGGAAGTACTGTATAATAAATACTGTATTCAGCACTAAATTGTGTGTGCTGAGAAAAAGACAGAAATTTAGTGAGTCATATTGATGGTGTTTTGACCATGTTCTCAAAGGATCTGCAATCAGCAATAACCCTCTGTAAGAGACTTGTTTTTCGTTTTGAGGAGAGGAGGGGAGACGAGGGGAGAGGAGAGGAGAGGAGAGGAGGGTAGGAGAGGAGAGGACAGGAGAGGAGAGGAAGGGAAAGGGAAAGGAAAGGAGAGGGGAGGAGAGGAGTAAGAGAGGATGAGTGGAGAGAGTAGGATAGTAGGGATGAGAGGAGGGGAGGGGAGAGGTGAGGAAAGAATGGGAGAGTGGAGAATGTGATGGGACAGGAGGAGGAGAGGTAAGTAAGGGATTATTCTCACATCAGTGCAGCACTCTGTGAGCATGTGCACACACACACACACACACACACACACACACACACACACACACACACACACACACACACACACACACACACACACACACACACACACACACACATACACACACACACTTTTTTTGGCATCCTTTACGGATATTTCTTTTATTTTATTTATTTTTTTATTTATCATTTTCTCGCTTTTCTTTTGTTTTGGCTATTCAACTCACCCCCCAGATTAAAGACCGTCTTCCTGCCTTCCTGCAACATAGTCACATAGCAAGGTCATTTCCCTAATTTTCCCATGAGGCCGAGCGTTACAAATGTAAATGTCAGCTGGCAGGCAGGTGGATAAGGGATAAGGGACACAGCTGATGAGGGGCTCCCATTCTCCTGATTAAACGACTGCTCATCCATCGGACTGGATTACTTACAGTACACTTACGGGGTCAGCCACAATGGCTAATTAGTGACTGCAGTGCAGTGTCAATATGAGCTAGCTGTCGAGCTAACCTACCAAAACATTACAATGCACTACAGTAAAGCCCCAATTGTGTCGATATGAGGTACCTGTCCAGCTAAACTAGACCCATTGCAACATAGCGCCCCCTAGGGGTTATGGGTTTGAGCTATGTTAACAGCTGACAGAACACTGATGGCTGGCCTAATGACCAGGCCATGAGAACTGGTGCTGCCAATCATATCCTAGCGACAACATCAGTCAGAACTCAAGAGCAAATGAATCAACCAATCACAACTGGTTTCAAAACAATCCAATAAGAACTAAGTTCAGGAGCAGCCACTGACCTGTATACACGTCATTCGGATTAGCCAATCCAGGCTTGTCCTCAGACGGTAGTCATCCCTGCCCAGTCACGCTTGATAGAGTGTACACACCAGCCGGTAAATATGGCTGTTATATCCCATAGAGCATCTTATTTCTGTTATAGGCTAGCCCCCTCTTTATACTGCATCTTGGCCCCATTATATAGTTTGATTTATAGACCGTCTTACCTCCATTATAATAGTGTGCTTTATAGACTAGATTGGCCTGTGCAGATTACCCTGCAGTTTACCTGACACGCTTACACTGAGTGTCCCTGCAAATTATTTCTACACAATTTCCGCTGTGAGGTTGGTGTGAATCAAGGAATCTGTCCAAGTCAATCAGTCAGAGCAGCTCGTTAATCTGTGTGTGTGTGTGTGTGTGTGTGTGTGTGTGCCTGCGTGCGTGCGTGCGCGCGTGCGTGCGTGCGTTCGTGTGTGTGTTTTTTGTCTGAAAACCAATTATGTGAGCAGCATTTCAAGCCACATACGTAAGACAAATAACTGAATGTTGTCAAAGGCAGAAATTAATTGATTTGCTTTATGGCAATCAATATTTGAGTCTTTGGGCTAGTCACCACAACAGGCATTTACAAGCACACGAAATGTTGGTTGTGAAATTGCTGCTGCCTTTTTCAGCACACAAATGGGGAATAAATTAAATCATTGTGGACCGCTGCAATTTGCAATGGAATTACTTTTGACATTTACAACATTCTCAGTCAGTCACTGAAATCTCCCTCTTTTTCATCCCCTCTCTCAAATTTGTTTATCTCTCTTTTGTTCTGTCTTTATCTCTATTTATCTCTTTGTCTCTCTACCTCCCTCTTTCTCCACCCACTCAACATGCACCCAGATGATCTGCATTACCCCCCATTGGTGATGCTCTCTTCAGATTTCCAATGATAGGCAAGTTAGATAGTGTCTGTGCCACCACTAGTCCGTAGCCTCTTTGTGCAGATGGAGTCGCCGGCGTGCCTATTCACTATCTGCTGAAAATACTTAACTACATCATAACAACATTGCCATAATGTTACTGAAAGCCTTACATAACAGATGAAGACATAGCCATTACAATGTTGGTGACAGTAGGGCCATAACATAGGCTCTGCACAAAGCTGTTAAACTAATTCAGGAGCACAGTGTGGCCCTATTTGAGGCAGAATCCCCCCAGTACAGGTAGAGGAACTTTGCCTGCCCCCCACTGCTGCTAGCCTGGGAACTCCCATACTGCCTTTAGTTCTACACAATCGTTTCGATCTGAAAGACACTCACTTGTGATTAGGTCTGGTGTTAACCAGGCAACACTGCTGCCATTACTGGGGCGGATGCTGATGGAGAAGCTGTGTTTGTCCTCAGCCCCATTGGTCCTATTTGACAAAGGATCTTTATTTGCCCCTGTTGAAACAGATTTGCCTGACAGGATTCATTATGTATTTTCCCCTAGTCTCTGCTGGGGTAGATAGGGGCAGTAAACCGAGATGAGTTTGAACCCAATACCTCTGTGAATTGCCCCCATTGTCCTTGCTGGGGTAGACCTGGCTGCCTGGCAGTGAATGTGTTTGCCCCCAGTGATCCTGTTTAGGGAAACAGCACCTACAGTAATAAAATGTAGGCGTATGCTGGGCATATGCCCCCAGTGCTCCAGACACTACCAATAAAAATAACTAATTTCACATTTTCGGGCTCATGTCTGGTAAAGAATATATGTTTGTCTCCATTGATGGGGGATACATCTCTGTTCGGCAGATGCTGATGGAGAGGGTGTGTTTGCCTTCAGCCCCCATTGGCCCTATTTGCAGGGCCAGCTACAGCAGAGTGAATGAGTCTGTGCTGAGCTATGGTATGTTTATTTATAACATTTACACATGGCCCACACATTTACATCCCTGTTCATACTGTTGTAACCATGACTCTGTAGTTTATTTTCATTACCCTCCCCACAACAAATGCTAACTCTGCCACCAGGCAGAACACACCGTTGCACCCTCAACTTGAATTGCTCACTCATTCTCACTCACCTCATTTTACTATATGGTTGACAAGGGGCTCGTGGCTGCTGATTGGTTAGTTGATCTCATGAATAAAAAGAGGGCAATTCCGGAATCAGCTGAGTGGTGTATGAGTTGAAGTGTGTGTGAATCGATTTGGCAAAAAGAGAAAATAAACTCTGAAAGAAAACTCTGTTTCACTACACAGTAACAACTGAACATGGCATACGCATTCATGGTACAATCCTGTACGTAAATACAGCAACACTTGAATACAGCACACACAGAGAAGCCTGCACATCCAAAACCATTCAATACTGCATACCCCTAGAAGCCTGCTCATGCAAAATATTTGAACATGGCACACATACAATGCAAAACATGAATAATCCATACGCTGAATATGTCCATGGCACACACAATTACTCTACAAGTCAAAGTAGTCAAATGGATGTAGATTTGATCACTACATGCATTCATACATAGCTTTTGAGCACACAACACACATTAGGATGCCAGCTCATAAATAACACGTGGGCACTGTATACAAATACAACACTGGGCCATAGCACATGCTGTACCTCTTGGATTGACACACTGTAACAGGTAGTGTACATCTCTTTTTGCGTATTCTCCCCTTTTTTAGATTTTCATAGACTTCCTGTGTTTGAGAAGAATACAGTAAGTACAAAAAATAATAGATACATAAGAGAGCAATTATTATGCTGAGACGGTGATATATGTATTGCAATAGACCACTGTAATTCATGTATTGAGAAATATTGCTGAGCCAGCAGTTTCTCATAGACTGTATTGGCGTCTGGACTGAATGCATTAACAATGGGAACTGGTCTACTGCATATCTAATGTAAGCACGGGATATAACAGGGATATTGCGGGGTGAGAGGGGATATGCAATGCAGGGGTTAGAGGGGATATCTAATGCAGGGGTTAGAGGGGATATCTAATGCAGGGGTGATATCTGTGGTTGATCGTGCTGCCTGGTGAGAGGTCTGGAGTTGGGACTGTGTTGATGAATGACTCCTGAAAGCTTCCCTCAAATTGGCAAATTGAAAAAAAAGTGGAACACTCACACACACACACACACACACACACACACACACACACACACACACACACACACACACACACACACACACACACACACACACACACACACACACACACACACACACACACACACACACACACACAAACTTATTCCCTCCAGTAGCATGCAATTAGTCTGTCCCATGTTTGACAATGAGGACAAAAAGTGTGCGTGCGTGCGTGCGTGCGTGCGTGCGTGCGTGCGTGCGTGCGTGAGTGTGTGTCCAGTGCGGAGTCCATTAGCGAGGGTCAGTATCACAGTCACCTTATGTGTGTGTTTGTCCATGCTTGCGTGTTTGTACGAGTTTGTACGTGTTTCATAATTTATGAGAACTAGAGCTGAAGTTTTCTCATAAAGAGCAGGCTTTAACAGAGATCCAT
>NC_085863.1:32523444-32588444 GCF_034702125.1 Engraulis encrasicolus
GATGACAAGAGAGGAGAAGAAAGGAGAAAAAGAAGGGGGGAGACGGCACGAGAGAGAGAGAGAGAGAGAGAGAGAGAGAGAGAGAGAGAGAGAGAGAGAGAGAGAGAGAGAGAGAGAGAGATAGAGAGAGTATGTCTTGGTGAATGAGAGAGAGGAGAGCAGATATGCAGGACATGCATGTTTCAGGAGAAGAAGAGAGGAGCATGAATGTTGGTGAAGAGAGGATAGTAGAGAATGCATTTCTTAGATGTAAAAGAGAGAGAGGAGAGCAAAGAGGACCTGAATGTTCGTGGAGGAGCTGGAGAGGAGAGGAGAGGAGAGGAGAGGAGAGGAGAGGAGAGGAGAGGAGAGGAGAGGAGAGGAGAGGAGAGGAGAGGAGAGGAGAGAGGGCTTTTACTGCTTTGGTGTTGAGAGAGAGAAAGAGAGAGAGAGAGAAAGAGAGAGAGAGAGAGAACAAGAAAGAGACCAAAGGAGAGGGCATTTGTGTTGGTGGGGGAGAGGAGAGAGCATGATAATGTTTGTGGAGTAGTGGAGAAGAGAGGCCATGTGTGTTGGTGGAACAGAGGAGAGGAGAGGAGAGGAGAGGAGAGGAGAGGAGAGGAGAGGAGAGGAGAGGAGAGGAGAGGAGAGAGGGCATGTGTGTGGGTGGAGGAGAGGAGAAGAGAGAGGGCATGTGTGTTGGCCCTGTGTCCTCGCGGGAGCCTCTTGAGCCGTGACCCAGATCATTTAGCTGCTGCCGCTCTCCCCATGCCGCGGGTCACTACCACCAGCACCAGCAGCACCAGCTTAGCCATCACAGCCATCCACACACAACACACTGCCATCCACACACCACCAGCCAGCCATGACATGGCTACACAGCCAGCCATCCCTTCACTACGCACCACAGCCACTGCTTCACCACACAGTACACACCACCCCTCTATCCACACATCACTCCCATCACCCCTCCCTTTGCTACACATCCTTCCCCCCAGCCAGTTCTCCTCTACAGCCCACTCTCATAAATATTCAGTCCAGGGACTACAGTGAAGTGAATATCAGCACCTCCTCTGATTCACTGCCATAGCTGGTTAAGTCAGAAAAAAGAGAACATCATATTGCCCATCTCTTGGCTTGGATACTTAATCTATGAGGCCTTACACTGTTTTATATCCAATCTGCAGAAATGAAGAGAAGGTTGTAAGATGTAAGGTTGAACATTTTAATTAAAACTTAACTCAAAGTTTTGCTCTACACGTTGAACAGACACATCAGGGTAATACAGTCTTATAGGCTATAAATCCAGCTTGTGTTTAAATTTCATATGTCCAAAGATGTGTTGTGTAGTGTAGGTGTGCCAGTGGCATTCCAAAAGCTGCATATTCCGGAAGCCAATTCATTCCAGTTGTAGAATTATGAACACTGATTGTGAAGATTTTGTTGATCAATTTTAGCATGCTGTATGACGGTGTGTGAGCGTGTGTGTGTGTGTGTGTGTGTGTGTGTGTGTGTGTGTGTGTGTGTGTGTGTGTGTGTGTGTGTGTGTGTGTGTGTGTGTGTGTGTGTGTGTGTGTGTGTGGGTGTGTGGGTTTGTGTTTGCATGTGTTAGCATGCTGTATGACGGTTTGTGTGCATGTGTGTGCGTGTGTGTATGTCTGTGAGTGTCTGTGTTTCTAATGTAAATTCCCAATGTGCAGTATTGTGATGTGCTGTGTGTGTGGAGGTGGAAAACAACACTAAACTGTAATTCAAAGTGGCGTTTCCTCCTACATCGCATGTTTGTGTAAGGAGTCATCTTGTTTTCCCTCGTAGAGCTCCGCTGCAACCAGTGTTAATTTCGTCAACCATGACTATGACTAAAATATTTCGTCAATGCCCTTTTTTGACTTTCGTCATTTAGACTAAGACTAAGACTAAATTGGGAAGGCAATGACTAAAATATGACTAAGACTAAAATTGATTTTCGTCATTGTGACTAAGACTAAGACGAAATTTTAAAAAGCTGACGAAATTAACACTGGTGTTCAATAAAATTTAGAAAAAGAGAACCAGTGTGTGAAGAAGGTTTATTCTGTACAGTCAATGATGTATGTTAAAAAGAGAAGCCGTGTGCGGAGAGGGTTATTCTGTACAGTCAATGATATATGTTCAAAAGAGAAGCAGTGTGTGGAGAAGTTCTATTATGTACAGTGTTGACTAAAATGACTAAAATGACTAAAAATTGACTAAGACTAAAATTGATTTTCCTCATTGTGACTAAGACTAAGACTAAATTGGGAAGGCAATGACTAAAATATGACTAAGACTAAAATTGGTTTTCGTCATTGTGACTAAGACTACGGCTAAATTTTAAAAAGCTGACAAAATTAACACTGGCTGCAACACATGTATTTGGATATGAATGTCAAACCCACAAAGACAAACTAACAACCCGTCACAATACATCACCATCATAGCACTTGACGAAAGAAAAACATTTGCAAGTGCAAGGAATTATGCACTGCATGCAAAGTCAACCCTGAGAAATTGCCTGCAAAAAAACAGAGTACAGAATAAAGTGTGACATTTGAACACACATCACTCAGTCAGGCAGTTTACTGTCACTAGACAAGTAAGTTTGAAAATGCCACACTTTGGCCTGTAACTTCTATCCTGCTTTATAATGGCAATTTTTTTAAATCTTTTTTATTCATTCAATTTGTTTTTGGTACACACAAACATTGCCAGGTCATTGATTGAGTAGTCTGCTGCCAGAATCACGGCACCTGCAATGTTGTTTGCTCTTGCAGGATTTTAAAGTGTAACTTCAACACAAAGGGTATAGGAGCAATACTCTGTAGTAACTTCAACGCAAAGGGTATAGGAGCAATAATCTGTAACTTCAACACAAAGGGAATAGGAGCAATACTCTGAGTGCTAAATTCAACTCCCTAAGTGATTAATTACCAATGCAAATATAATGTAGCCTATAATGTAGAACGTATAGTCTCATTCATCAACTCACATTTCTAGGCAGAAATGTGACCTTTGAACGGTATTCCTTCCATATTCATTAACAAAGGTTGAGAGTAATTATCGTCCCTTTGTCTAATAATGGCCATGTTCACATTACATGCGTGACGGAGAACATGAAACACGAAAACACACATTGTGTGGAGGTCGCTGTGGGACTGTGTGTGTGTGTGTGTGTGTGTGTGTGTGTGTGTGTGTGTGTGTGTGTGCGTGTGCGTGCGTGTGCGTGCGTGAGTGCGTGCGTGTGTGTATACGAGTATGAGTGTATGTGAGCCAACGTGCCTGCGGTCGTGTGTGTGTCTTGTTGAGAGCTTGATTCATGGGGATGACTTCTAAATGAAATTGACCGCCGCAGCCCCTCATGCAGTCTCATTAGGCCTCATTTGCATGTGTCTTAATGGCTTGTTAGGCTGCCATTATGTGGCCCACCATTCTTCTTTAGTGTCAGGGGGATTTCATTGGTGATAGTCGTGGGCAGACAATAGGCAGAACAATCTGTTATTGTATTGGCCTTTTATTCGTCTGTGTATTTTGTCCAACAGTGTTGTTCTTTTATGTCAGTGACATGGCTTTGATATTGACATGCCACTGCTTTCATCTGAATTATGCAGCTGTCATTGATGTGTAGAATGGTATGGTTAAGCACATGTAGATTGCATACCTCTCTCCATGGCATTTGATTCTAAGAACTCCTCCAAGGAAGCTGTTTGATAGAAAATTTGATTATGTTACACTATATTTTCATTGTAAGTCTTTCTTTTTCTTTCTTTCTTTTTGCGGAGTTGGAAACTGCAATGTCAAAATTCGTCCTGTGCCGCAATTCAATTTGCGGTCACTAGGTGCGTCTTAATTTGTAAGCTAGCAAGGGTGAAGAATTGTTTTTTAAATCTTGGTTCCGGTTCGTGATCCGGATCAACACCGAAATTTAATCACTTGTTCCTTTGATCATTTCCAACAAATCCTCAAAGTTTCATCCAAATCCGTTCATGCATTTTTTAGTTATCCTGGTGACAAGGAGACAGACAAACAGACAGACGGACAGACAAACCAACGCAACCGAAGACATAACCTCCTTGGCGGAGATAAAAATGACGAGTGCCTACAGGACTTGAACATCTCTTGTAATTTTACGGTTGTTTCATGTTCACAGGAGAAAATTGTGGGCAGACACCTCACATAACAGCAGAGATTACATTTGTAGAACAGTAATACGCCGGCCGTATGTGTTAGGGACTGTATTTGCAATGCACTGCAAGCTTCAAAAAGAACACCAGTTACTTGTCACTTAAATCCTTCAGATAACATGGCCTGAAGAATTGTCAATCTTCACAGGCATGCTGCATTTAAATAAGTCCTTCCTCACATCCAGCAAAGCAGCCAAAGGGCTGTTAAGATGCTGAGTGGCATCTTAACAGGTTTTCTTCACCCATTCACACCCAAGACACTGCATAGCCGCTTTGGTGACAAGATGCCAGGAAACATTTTGGAGCTGAGTCTTGTTGTTGCTGTCTTGCTCTGCAAACGCTTTGCTGAGTAAAAATCGTATTCATGCTTTCGACTTGTGAAGGTGTTGTTGGCATACTGCTTTATGTTTTTTTTTCCATGTGAGCCTTTGTATATACAGGATGTCACAGATGTTTTGTGTGTGTGAATACGTTTGAGCAGGTGGACAGAGCAGGTGGACAGAATCTTGACTAAAAACCTTTTCCAGCCACTTTCAAGATGGCCAACATTCAAAACGGCCACAAAGGCATCCGAATCAACATAGAATTCCACTCGTTTTCATTTCCCCAAAAGCCATAATCACTCTGAACTCACATACTATAGAGCAGTGGTTCTTAACCTTTTTTCTTGAAGCACCCCCTGACCTGTGCCCAAGACAAGCCACGCACCCCCAACCCAAGCGTCTACGGGTGTATACGCACTAAAAAAATATTTGAGTGATTAATCTTCAGACATTAATCTTCAGACATTAATCAATACATTAATGACTTTATATGGGGACCAAAATGTGTTTTAATTTGGTCTTGATTTGGCCTAATTATAATGTTTGGAAGCAGAATTTTGATCACAACCTCAACACAAACAAAATTCCGCGCACCCCCTAAAATCTCTGGCGCACCCCCAGGGGGTGCCCGCACCCCAGGTTAAGAACCACTGCTATAGGGTACAGTATGACTCCACAGCCCAACCCTGTCGACTCACAGGCTTCCTGTACTGCTCAATACCGGTCTGTATATTATTGAATGGCATTAACTCATT
This sequence comes from Engraulis encrasicolus, assembly GCF_034702125.1. Classification (NCBI taxonomy): domain Eukaryota; kingdom Metazoa; phylum Chordata; class Actinopteri; order Clupeiformes; family Engraulidae; genus Engraulis; species Engraulis encrasicolus. The sequence continues at coordinate 32,528,701 of NC_085863.1, forward strand.
GGCTTCCAGCCATTATTGAATGCCATTAAGTACTGTTTCCCTCACTGACTGACCATTACTACTAAATGAATGTGCAATAACATTGTGTTTTTGCATGGGTAACGCTACAGATCTCTGTTTCTACGTAGCCACACATTTATTCTTTAAATGGTCTTCTTGGACTGTTATTTACTTATTTATTTTACTCCATGCACTTATTCCACATACAGTGTCTCTCTGCACTGGAGGAGGATATGTTTGTATTGCCATTCTTAATATGTGTGTAAGGTTATCTGTTTTTCTCTCTTTCTTTCTTTCTTTCTTTCTTTCTTTCTTTCTTTCTTTCTTTCTTTCTTTTGTCTTTCTATCATTCATTCATTCATTGATTCATTCATTAGGCCTATACATATTCCACACGCCTGTCTGAACTGGAGACAGCTTGTATTTCCATTCTACACATGCACTGTATACTGTGACATTAAAAGGCGTCCTCTATTCTGGTGTAGTCTGATAAGGTCTTGAGGGAGAGCTGGAATTGAAGTGACCCGTCAAGCTGGTGACTCCCTGAGAGACTGTCTCACAGACTGTCACATCATTAATGCAGCCTACCTGTCATATGGACTGCCATATATGTTGTATTCAGCCTGGTTGCCACAGTGTTTATATGTGTACCTTGTCAGCTGCATTGGTCATATACAGTAGCCTACATGCAACGTGTACAATATGTACCCTGTCTACTGCATTGGCACACACACACACGCACACACACACACACACACACACACACACACACACACACACACACACACACACACACACACACACACACACACACACACACACACACACACACACACACACACACACACCACACACACACAGAGGTTTTAATGTAATAATTATCCTGAGGTGGTTAGCTCTCTCTCTCTCTCTCTCTCTCTCTCTCTCTCTCTCTCTCTCTCTCTCTCTCTCTCTCTCTCTCTCTCTCTCTCTCTCTCTCTCTCTCTCTCCTTTTTTGATTTGATTAATTGAATGAATGATGATGAAAGGAAGTAGAAGTGAATAGGGTTGAAGGAGTGAGTGAAGAGACTAGACATTATTAACCGTGCTCCTCTCTGCTCTGCTAAGCTCATTGTCCACACAGGTGGAAGACAGTTCTTGTAGTGTTATTGTATAGCTCTTGCATTTTACATTTACATTAATCTGGCCTAGATGAATCAATAGCACCATTCAGTAAAAGTCTTCATTCATGCGGCATTGATAACTTTTTTCTTATTTTTTCACGATTGCTTTATTTTACGGTTACTTCACGTAAAGTCAGCTATTGAAGTCAACCCTTTCCTGTTAGTTACAGTTATAACAATTAAGGACATGAAAGGTTCTTTTGTGGCTGATATGTGAGCTTTAACAGCCCTGCCGTATCTTCATATTAGATGACTGCACTGAATGCAAAGTACAGTAACTACACCAACATTGAAACTGAGAAAAATATCTTCAAAAGCCTTGTTATTAGGTTGGATATTGTAGTTACAGCAAATTTCGCCTATATCAATATCTCTCAAATGGGACACATTTTGGACCATACGGCTTTTTCACAAGCTAAATTAGGTGTTATGAACATCATTTTCAGTCTAAAGTACATTTTGACAAAATATGTAGTGACTCATATGTAGTACCTCACATCATTACAAGTTATTACATGTATACTGTATCCCTACTTAAAATCAGGGAGAATCGTAGAACTACTGCGGTGTCACCAACATGTATAATGGAAATCTCATCACAATATACTGTATATAGTAGCCCCAAATAAGTTTGTCCTATGAATCAAAGAGCAAACCACAATTATTTTTAAAACAAAACAAACTAGACAGGAACAGCAAACACTTGCCAAAAGCTAAAGAATGAGGACATCATTTGTTGTATGTCTACATAGCTCTGTCAACCAGCATCAAGCAAAAATAGTCTGACACAGAAGCACAAGAGCAGCTCTGAGTAAAATCAGACTGGGCATTGTCAACATGTGTGTGTGTGTGTGTGTGTGTGTGTGTGTGTGTGTGTGTGTGTGTGTGTGTGTGTGTGTGTGTGTGTGTGTGTGTGTGTGTGTGTGTGTGTGTGTGTGTGTGCGTGCACGCGTGCACGCGTGCACGCGTGCGCGCGCGCGTGTGTGTGTGTGTAAGGTCAGGGGAAACGGCTCCATGTCAATGTACAATTCTTTATGTTTAGATAGGCCTACGGAGCAGAGCTGGACTAACACTGCTGCATCCCCCACAACACTTTCACTGGAGATTATTGCGTGCGTGCGTGCGTGTGTTTGTGGGTGTGTGTGTGTGTGTGTGTGTGTGTGTGTGTGTGTGTGTGCGTGCGTGCGTGCGTGCGTGCGTGCGTGCGTGCGTGCGTGCGTGCGTGCGGGCGGGCGTGCGTGCGTGCGTGTGTTTGTGGGTGTGTGTGTGGTTAGGTGTGTGCGTGGCAATGTTTGCAGCATAGTCATTTGTGTTCATTCTTTAGGTTGTTCTCAGTGATAAACTTATTTGTGCAGATTTAGCCAGTGACATACAGTAGAGGAAGGAGAATATGTCAGAGCCAGAAGTGGACAAGAGGGATTTCTCCTCACTTTACTTTGAGAGTGGCATTTAGAGCCGTAGCCACTAGCAGCAGTAAGTCTGTTTGTCAGTGCGGTGCATGCGGTGCATTTTAACTGAAGCCAAGAGCTTCAAAGGAAAATGGGGTAAAATATAAAAAGTGCTTTGGATTTGATATTGGCTTTAGCCATCTGGCTCAGGTGCTAAAAATCTCCAGCTCATGTTATCTCAAAGATACAAAAAGGCTGCGTACTGAATCATCAATCGTGAGTATGAAAGGAGAAAATCTCACAGGATAAATTAGTTTGCCCGTGTTTGTAATGAAGTGTTTGATTTGATTTGACTGTCAAAAGATACATTTCTTGAAGAGTTTCCACCCCAACTTCTCAACTCAGGGCAGTCAGTATCAGGGCTTTAAACAGACATTTTCCAATACCGAGGTCAAATACTGCGTGCTGTACTGCATATTGTAGGCCTACATTTAGAGTACTTTAAACACTTCAGTCAAACTGTTAAGTTTGTTTTCTTTAATCACTGCCTTGAGGATAAATGGGGGTAGCGTATACAGACTGAATTGATCATTGTTGAACATATATTGAATTGCATCATAGATAAATTTGACATTACAGGGAAAAAAATACAGAGGACATGACCTCTGTGTCCTCAATGGTTGTTATGACCATGGTCAGTATACTTAACATCACCTTCAAACACCTCAGACTACCATAAACAGTGTGGACATCATGTTTGGTTTCTGTGCACAATCTGCTGCCAACAGTCTACTGTACAGAAGTTGCAATAGCCTATGTGCTAATTTATTTATAGTTGTAGTCAGCAGGTTCAACTATATAATAAAATCCCTTTCCACAATCAGTTAGGATTTTTGTCTGCTGTCATTAAAACCCAACTCCCGTGGGTTGGTTTCATTACAATGAGATGATTGTGAGATAAAGGTCTGTGTGTCTCTGTGTTGTTATTGACCAACTGATGGCAGTAAGACTATATTATTTTACAAAATTGCTAATATTATTTAACTAATATCAAATACAACAGGCAGATAAACCAGCCTGGCCATACATGCAAATCATTAGTTATATTGATGTTGATTTTTATTATCATTTTTTATCGGCTTTTTGTGCTTTTATTATGATAGGATAGCGAAGATGTGACAGGAACGTGGTGAGGGAGAGATATCAGGTAGGGCTGTGAAATGACCGAGGCCAGACTTGAATCCACATCCTCAAATTACGGGTTCAAGCCAGACATGAACCCGCGTCCCCAAATATATGTTAAATTACAGGTTCAAGCCGGACATGAACCCGCGTCCCCAAATATATGTTATGGATGCTCTGCATAGTGCGTCACCCGTCAAGGCAGCGCAATCTATGTAACATAGTAAGTGTATAGATGCACACTTGAGATTTTGCCACTCTCTGTACTAATAGGCTATATGTTACGATATCTGCTGGGCCACATGATATGATTTTACACAGTGTTTGGTGTTTAACCACAGCACTACATAAAGAATGAGCCGTGTAAGTAGTCACCCATAGCGGTCATTATGTAGCCGATGTTATCACTGTAATAATGTCTTCCCGCCTTGTGTTGGCTCTGTCCGGTGGTGCCGTATCCTTGAGATCTATTTGAATGACTCACAGTCACCCGCTGTTCCCTCCCCATTCCCCGTTCAATGTACCACATAAAAGCGTCATATCTCACAGGACCATCTCATCATTTCCCATGAACACTACATATCTTCCTGCGGCGTTCAAACGTCAGCATGCGGCCTCTCTTCTATCCTCTTCGCGATCCATCAGTCAGTCAAATGATCTCTCCAGATATCACATCTTAAGTGGCCACAGTTCTATTTAAAACAGACCCCTGTGGCTATGCTGTGCTGTGTGGCAGTGTGTGTGTGTGTGTGCGTGTGCGTGCGGGCGTGCATGCGTGAGTGCGTGCTTGCGTGTGTTTGTGAGTATGTGTGTGTGTGTGTGTTTGCATCAGCGTGGGGTGACTGTATAATTAAGCTGTCTCTCCTCCGCCACCTATGGAGCGCTGAAGTGACACACACACACACACACACACACACACACACACACACACACACACACACACACACACACACACAGACACACACACACACACCGCCTTCCTCCCTCCAGGTGATATGAGATGAGTCAGAGGGAGCTACTAATTTGATCAGATATTATGAGCTGCTGAAAGTCAGACAGTGTGTGTGTGTGTGTGTGTGTGTGTGTGTGTGTGTGTGTGTGTGTGTGTGTGTGTGTGTGTGTGTGTGTGTGTGTGTGTGTGTGTGTGTGTGTGTGTGTGTGTGTGTGTGTGTGTGTGTGTGTGTGTGTGTGTGTGTGTGTGTGTCTGTGTCTGTGTCTGTGTGTGTGTGTGTGTGTCTGTGTGTGTGTCTGTGTGTTCATGCGTGTGAGTGTGTGTGTGTGTGGCTGAACTTTAAGCAAGGGTGGTGAAGCACAGGCAGCATTTAGGGAAGCAGTCACCTAACACACACAGAGAGAGAGAGAGAGAGAGAGAGAGAGAGAGAGAGAGAGAGAGAGAGAGAGAGAGAGAGAGAGAGCGAGAGAGAGAGAGAGCGAGCGAGCGAGAGAGCGAGAGAGAGAGAGAGAGAGAGAGAGAGAGAGAGAGAGAGAGAGAGAGAGACTGTGTCTGTACCCCCTCTGTGTCCATGTCATTCATCCTCCACAGTGTCTTGGGGAGGCAGGAGGAGATTTGATTGTTTGTTCGTCTGGATTTTGAGATCTTAGAGATGGGATCAGGTGTTGGACAGAACAACGATGCTGACAGTAGCCAAAGCTTGAGCCGTGCAGAGAAATGAAGGGGCCGAGAGCCAAGTCCCTGTGCCAGGGATGAGGGCTGGAGCGCTAGCCCATTGGCAACCGAGAGGGAGGCTAATTTGCTGATCAAGTCGTGTGTCGTGGTGGGAGTGCAGTATGTGTTTGTGGAAGAGTGCTCTGAAATTAGCGTAAGCCCCAAGCACCCTCAGATGGGCTTTGGAGGTCTACAGCATGGCAGTAGCTACTCAGAAACACTAACACACCCGTGTGCGTGCATGTGTGTGAGTGTGTGTGTGTTTGTGTGTGTCTCCAAATCATGATCCTCCAGAATGTCTCTCTCTCTCCCTCTCTCTCTCTCTCTCTCTCTCTCTCTCTCTCTCTCTCTCTCTCTCTCTCTCTGTGTGTGTGTGTGTGTGTGTGTGTGTGTGTGTGTGTGTGTGTGTGTGTGTGTGTGTGTGTGTGTGTGTGTGTGTGTGTGTGTGTGTGTGTGTGTGTGTGTGTGTGTGTTCAAATAAAGGCAAAAAAGCCCTGAAAAAAAGTAGAAGACAAACCTGTCCCACCACCCTCCTCCTAGACCTGTTATGCTTTCCACCCTCTTGCTTAAACAAAAACTGTATACTTTCTCATCTTGCTGTCATCTCCCCGTCATTTACATGTATATACATTTCCTCACCAGCCCACCTCCAGGCCATCTGTCAAACCAATACACAGTAGATGTTGCAGTGCAGAGTCCACTCTATCTGTCTATCTATCTATCTATCTATCTATCTATCTATCTATCTATCTATCTATCTATCTATCTATCTATCTATCTATCTATCTATCTATCTATCTATCTATCTATCTATCTATCTATCTGTCTGTCTGTCTGTCTGTCTGTCTGTCTGTCTGTCTGTCTGTCTGTCTGTCTGTCTGTCTGTCTGTCTGTCTGTCTATCTATGTATTTGTTTCTATAAGTTGAATTAGCGCTCCTCAGTCAGATATACTGTATGCTCCTTCTGCCCCTCAGTCCAATGCATAATTTTATATCCACATTTGAATGTCTGTGATTAATGTGTCCACATGGTACCAAGCTGTTTTATATTACTGCTATTCTGGCTGATTTGTGCTCTTATTTAAATCGGTGCAGGTGCTGGTCCATACCAAGCTGTGTGAGTGTGTGTGTGTGCGTATGTGTGCGAATGTGCGCTGGTGTGTGCGCGGCAGTGTTTGAGTGTGTAAGCTCAGAGTGTGGATCGGTTATCATTGCATCGGCTGAGATCTTACAGTAAATCTTCCTGGTTGAGTCGCCTCGGAGTACGCGTGCAGGCATGTGTGTGGTGATTGATAGCCAGTTAACTTGGCCTCTCTTTATCTCTTCTCCCATCATCTCCCTCCGCTCTCCTCGGCCAACTGGCTTTGTGGGATCAGGGCTGCAGTTTGCTGTGTAAGTCCTGCTACGTATTGCCCTGAGACTGAGACTGAGTTTGCTGCACAGGAGCTTTAGCTCGTTGTGTGTGTGTGTGTGTGTGTGTGGGTGGGGGGTGGGGGGGGGGGGTTCTTGCGCACAGCTAAATCCAAGCTAAATGCAAGCTAAATCCAAGCTCCCAGCCACAGTTTGCTGCATATAGGTTATCAAGTCAAGTCAAGTCAAGTCCGCTTTTATTGTCAGTTTCGTCATACAGTATGTACAGGTCATACAAGGAAATTGAAATTACGTTTTCTCTCTTATACCATGAAAGGACATACACAGGACTGACATTTACAGACTGACATCAAAATGCAAGACAGGACCAGTAACAGTGATTACATTATTACATTACATTACATTGCATTTGGCAGATGCTTTATAACCAACGCGACTAACAAACGAGGACATAATCATAGCCAGCATCAGTAACACAGTGATGGTCCAATACCAATAAAGTGATTAAGTAATACATTTACTTACATTTACAGAAAGCATTTACGTAACATTGAAGATTGACAGTAATGGACCAGTGATAACCAGTAACAATAAGTGATGGAGTAATGAATTACAATTTAACATTTACAGTTTTTCTCGGTTGGTTTGGCAAATTTCTTGAAACCGAGATGACATTTCTATAAATTTTGGGTCCTTTGGCTGAACATTCTTACACTTCTGCACAACAGTTACTAGCAAAATGTCATATACCTCCCACAACAGCTCATTCTTGCATCAGCACTAAACCTTCTCCCACATAAATAGTCAGTACCATAAAAATGGCATACAGTATATCCTTCTCAATTGGTTTGGCTCATTTGCATTCATTTAGTCATTCTGTCAAAATAAACTGGATGGTTCAGCATAACGCCATGGATCCTCATCACTTGCTCATATCACTCCTAAAACAGTTTACCCGTGTGTAGAAACTAAATTCCTTCCACAGAATGCCGTTTGAAAAAATGTCAAGAAATTAGCCAAATAACAGAGGAAACTGTAGTATACACGGTTGTAAAATTATTTTCTACAAACTAGTAAAGTTACAATACCATCTGGCCTGTTGAACACTGTCATGAATTTACTGTTTACAGTAAAGAAATTCTTAAAATATTATGTCCTTGACTGTTTTGACAATTTTGTAGACTACTTTGCATATGATGACTCACACAATGAAATCATGCTGACATGTTTTGGAGAGGGCAACCATTAGACTGAGAATTGTCTAATTCGTTTAGTTAAGACAGGTCAATTTATTTGGAAAATGTGCTAAATGTATGCTCAATGTGTCAACTGTAGGGTACTTGTATCCATCTGCCGAGATGTACTAAACATTTGAGACATGTAGAAAGCATTTGAAATTTGATGAAAGCAATGAAAAATGTTATTCTGTTGTGGGAAATTAAAAGTTGGTTTGGAGATTTGTCCATGCTGTTTTGAGAATGTCATCTCAGTGTTGAGAAATTAGCCAAACCAATAGAGAAAAACTGTAATCATTTGCCAGTGTTTGCTGTATGTATAAGTCCTCAGTCAATGTGTACGTTTGCGTTTTACATAGGCCTACGTGTTACTGCTAGTTCACCTGTTTATACACTGTACTAGATCGATTTTTCTGTTTTGCCACATGTAGTATGCAAGTCCTACAGTACAGCAATAGCTGAGTGTGCTTTACCGTATACTGTATGTCATCTAGCTACATTACTCATAACTCATTGCGTGAGTTTGCTGTATTCCTGCACTAGATAAGTGTTTGAGTTTTGCTGTACATGTCATGTACTGTAGCTTGCTAAAGGTAGAGTAGAGTAGAGTATCATTTATTGATCCCGAGGGAAATTAAGGTGTCAAGTAGCATACATACATAAATACAGAAGAAGATCAAAAGCTAGAAAAGTGTCAAAAGTGTCTAGGTGCCAAAGTCACTATGCATAGTCCAAGGAAGAGATCCAGGGTCAAGTGTCACTTGAAGAGCCGGGAATCTACATGCTGCCCACTGTGTGCCAAAGGAACAAGCAATACAATTTTGGCCGTGATCTGGATCAGGATCCGGACCCAGGAATTCTTTTTAAAGATTCTTCACCATTGCGGGATAGGGCGAATTTTGACATTCCAGTTTCTAATTCCACAAAAGAAGCATGTTCTTCCTTGGCAGAGGTCTGCACTCTCTGAGTGCATTTCTAGTTGAGAGTGTGGCTGCGTGGCCACTCTTCAATCAGCAAGAGAGAACACATCGCAAACCCCATTCTTTCATTCCCGTTCTCCTCTCATTCCTCATCCCCTCTTCCCATCTTCTCCTCCCTCCTCCTCTGTTCTCCCTCCACTCATTTACCTGCCAGCATGCAGGTGGATTCCCCTGGTGATTACCTACAAAGCAGACGGCACAAGGGTTTCCGCTATAAAGGAATCGTTCAAACGGGCTTATATCCCGTATTCCCTGATTGCCTTCTAATATCAGGTTCCCTTTTCTTTTAAAATCCCTATTGCCATTCCATTTACTCTCTTTAGCCCTCCCTCTCTGTATATTCCCTGTCCACTGTAAAGGAATCTTTCAAACAGGTTTACATTCCCTTATGGCCTTGCCCCCTACCTTTTACAGGAAACTCTCCATTCTTTTTAACTCTCTGTACCCCTCCTCTTATTCTCCCCTTCCCTTTTCCTCTCTATACCCCTCTTATCTCCCTGTCCCTTTCCCCTATCCGCTAAGACATCTGCTTGGCCATGTCCTATTACCTACTGCTAGCATTCTCATTATTGCAGCGTGTCTAGGACAGGATGACTTGAAAATACTCCACACCTCAGATAATAATAGGTTACATGGGTAACACAATTAATGAAAAATAATCGAAAATCTTGATAAAGTCGTGAAATCGAAGTCGTGATTTCAATCGTGATTTAGTCTTGGCAATAGTGACCTACCTTTGAGAGCGTTCTTGAATCCAGAACATACTGACAAGCTGGTGTTTCTGGCCAGAAATCTGTCCACCTAAGTGTCATGCTATTGCCTTTACATAATTATTAAGCTTACAATTCATTTAATTTTGTTCATCCCGTATAATTCATTCTTGGTTATACTGAATTTCATTTTGTTATAATTTTCAAAAAAATCTGCAAAAAATCAATAATCGTGATTCATAATCGTGATTACGATTTTGACCAAAATAAACATGATTATGATTTTTTCCATAATCGTGCAGCCCTATGGGTAACCCCGTTCTCTGAAGGAGATGAAAGAGACATCTCACTATGGGTCATGCAATAGGGCGTCACCCATAGTGAGATGTCAAGTGATTTGACCGAAAGAGAACCACATGTCCATCCATGGCATCGTACAGAATCAGAATACATTTTTTGCTTCTTTTCTTCATCTTCTTTTCTTTTATGCCATAGACACTGATGGATGAATGAATGGGAAATACAGTATGTAGAGCATGTCTAAAAATCGCTTATTGCAGTTCCTTTTTTTGATGAGATTCAAGAAAACACTCGCCACTGTTTGTGGGAGGCATTAACATTTACAGGAGTAAACATTCACATTTACAGGGCAGATATTGGTGAAGTGGGCAGGATCAAGTAACACCACACTATATATAGGCCTAACAAAATGTTTGGACAATCCAACATGAAGTGAAGTGCATCCTACATCATTTCTTTCATGGGTTGTGTATTTTTACCAAATAAAAATGAACCTAAATTAACCTTTTATCACTTCCAAAAGTGCAACTTTTTATTTTCAAAAAGTATTTTTTATATTTTGGTGTGAATCTGATATTGGCAGTATCTTCAAGAGACACAGGAAGGATATTTATGAGAGTGTCACGTTCAAGGAGCCAAAGCCCAGTTGATAGCACACATTGCATCAGAAGTAATGATGGTCATCAATCCCCCTTCGAGCAGAGGGCAGCCATCATTTATCTTTGTAGGGCCCTGGCTTCCCCGTTGCCTGCCCATCGGTCCAGTCACATAATCTAATCTGTCCAAGGCAGGAAACTCTCTCTCCAGCTCACTGATGGCTCACATCTATCTGAATGCCATTTGCAGTGTTCCACAGTCACAGAACCAGAATGGACTTAATTTCACTCAAATCTTATTTTGTATTATTTACTTGCCCCAGTTAATCTGGAGTTGCCTCCTCAATATCCAGTATGTAATAAATAATGGATAATTAAATTATTGAGTATTATTTCGGGCATCATTGATATGAATGGATTCTGCTCTGTTAAGGCAGACACAACTTCATTTCACTTCAATCTCAACGTTTGTTTTTTATTTGCTGTATTTATTTTATTATTTTCTTCAACTTGGAGTTGTCTTTGGGCCTCCAGTGGTGTGTAATTATAATCAATGATTGACTGATTTTATTTTAATTACTTTTTTGTTTGTGTGTTTGTTTTTGGGCCACATGTATCTGCACAGTGAAAACTTATACTTGATTCTATGTTCTTGCTGTAGTTTACAGTACCTGCAGTGTTACAAGGTAGAGTGTCGACCCATGCACTGAACAAGACCACTACACAAAGATTAACGGTTGGAATTCTGGTACAATAGTTTGCAAAGTCCGTGACCGATCATAAAACAGTGAACACAGAATGAATGGGGAGAAATGACAGTGCATGCGTTTGATGGCGGCTGCCACAGCAGACGCCGTGAGGATGCGCAACAAGTCGCATCGTCACATGCAGTAGTATCAGTATTAAATTATTATCAAAGTATTATATTTAGCAAAACTTGTTCAAAACAAGTCTTTAAAACAATTGCATTTAACCATCCTCTGTTGACTCTGTGCTCTTGTCTATCTAAGTGTTGAATGTACTGTGTGAGTTGATTCTTTCTGAATGATAGGCCTATTGCTCTGAGGGGTATACAGACTCGACTATTTTCAGGACCTAGTTTATCTACAGTGGTCTGAGGCTCTCAGACGATGTGCACTTAAATAATGGGCTAATTAATTACAGAGCTCAGCTTGTACGTGTTTTATTTATTGATTTAATTATTTATTTATTTATGTATTTATTTATTTATTTATTCATTCATTTAGAGAAAGTACAAACTAGAGTCAGACTCTTTAAAGTGGACTGCACACTCAGAATTATAGGATGCAATGGAGAGCAAAGAGCACTCAGGCATCCGATTTAAAGGCAACATCCTTCAGGAAGGCCACAATTTTACAGTTTTACTCTCTCCTTCTGCAGTCAAACAGGATTTATCACTGAAAATTAGGCTAAAGCTCACAAACGGATAATACAGCCTGCACGAGTGAGCGGGTAGGATACCCTTGAGTGAGCTGCATATATTCTGCTGTAGGTCGTCTTGCACACACAGAATTAATGGACCCATTAAAAACAGACTTCTGCCCTTCATACTATAAGACTGTGGCGCCGGTGCAGCTTATCAAGGCCATATGTAAGATATTCAACCTAGTTTACAACAACAAAAATCACCGGCACCAACACAGACTGTAAAATACCACTCAGGTTTTGGGCTGTGAAGATGGGCCATAACAAAGAGCAATGATAAACGTCCCGTACAGCAAGGAGTCACTAGCCCAGAACCTACAATAGGTACGTTTACATTACTATTTTAAATCAGAATTAATAATTCAGATTTAAATAGATTGGATTTAAAGTTATTTTGCTCTCTGTCGCCCTTTACCTGACTTTCACTGTTCCACTGCCATATCTTACCCTATACCTCTTGGTTTTTGTTTCTCCGCTACAGATGTTGTGTGGACAGCAAGGTGTCGTGTGTAGCATGGCTAAACCGCACCACCATCTTGTTTGCTGGGGAGGAGAAAAGATGGCTGGACCACAGAGTCATCCTGCTAGACACAGTCCACAGTCCAGAGTACAGCATCAAAATAGAGAATGTGGACCTGCAGGATGAAGGACCATATGTTTGCTCCATCCTATCAGACAAACTGCCAACATCAACAAAAGTATCTCATTTTTCAAGGTAAGCTTTTTGGTGTGGGTGTTCGTGCTGGCGTGTGTGCAAACGCATACAGTTTCTAATGGCCCAAGATGAGAATTTTGTGTGTGTGTGTGTGTGTGTGTGTGTGTGTGTGTGTGTGTGTGTGTGTGTGTGTGTGTGTGTGTGTGTGTGTGTGTGTGTGTGTGTGTGTGTGTGTGTGTGTGTGTGTGTGTGTGTGTGTGTGTAAAAGTACAGCTATTTGTCGAAGGTAAGCATTTCTTTTTCCGTGGGCATTGAATGACTACATTTCTTTATGTCAGGTCTTTTCATTGTGCACATTTGTTTGTGTGTGTGTGTGTGAGACCATTGCACTTTCTGACATGGTAGCACATTATCGTTTGCAAACAAAACAGTGTTAAGCGAGCGTAGGTTAGAGTGTATCAGGACACTGATGCGTACTTTGGCTTTTACACAGATTAATGTTATTGGCTGGAGAGGGGGATTGGCTTACCAACACTATATAAATAAAACTCCTCGAATGTGACTTTCAGTGATACAATTTGGATTTAATTTGAGTTTAATTTTAAATGGATGATGGCTATTGATTTCAGAGACACAACAACACAAAGAGTAAACTGGGCCCTCTCCTCCGTCTGCATAGCAGCTTTCAGTGACACTGAAGAAGGCTCTGTGCAGCCGAAACGTCTGTCATGTCAGTCCCTGCAAAGTTAAAATAAAATAAAACCACAAGAAAGAAGAAAAATTGAGTGCGATCCATTCCCTACTACTGCATAGCAGCTTTAGAAACCAAACGGCACCACTCACATCACATGGCTGCCCTGTGCTTTTAAGCCCTCCAAACAAAGTCTGTCAAAGAAGCAATTAACTCCACCTTGCAATTAACTGGCTTTTCTGACTGCCATGAATAGGGAAGTGTGCATCAAGTGCTGGAAAGGTTTTAATGGAATACCAGCCTCTGGGCCAGTGTGAGACAAGCTGCCGCAGCTCAAACTTCTACAGTGAGAGTCACACAAGAAAGAAAAGAAATATTAGCCTGTGAGCTTCAAGGAAATGATGTATTTTACCGGTAGCCTGGCTTCTTCTAATCCCTGCTATTTATGATGCAAAGTCAGCATGAACCCCATGCACTGTTTAACACACACACACACACACACACACACACACACACACACGATGCATCTATTTTGGTTGGGATTGACGCCAACTCGTGTGCTATGCGCTCATCATATTACCAATCATTGATCAGCTCTATTGATCAGCCTTCAATGGAGACTGGGAGCATTCAGGGCCCTTTCCCATGCAACTTGAGATGTTTGGGGTTGTTTTTGCATCGTTTTCTCTCTCTCTCTCTCTCTCTCTCTCTCTCTCTCTCTCTCTCTCTCTCTCTCTTTAGGCATTCTTTATAGACCCCCTGCACCTATCAAATAAAGGACATTGCTGTGACATTGCTAGTGTCTTAAGTGTATTGAATATAGTCTATGTAATAAGTTAATATACCTGGTGGGATTGCACTGGCTGCTACTGCTATTGATGTTCTTGCCTGTATAGGGATGAATGGCTGTCATGTAGTGAGAGCTGTGTTGCGTTGATCAGGAAGGAGGTACAAACCCCAACTCCGATGAAGTTGGGACGTTTGGTAAACAGTGAATAAAATCAAAATGCTATCATTTTCAAAACATTCAATCTATTCATTAGATGGAGAATACTGAAAAGACAACATATTAAGTGTTAAAACTGAGAAAAAATATTGTTTTGGGGGACATATGTACTCATTTCTAATTTGATAAATCCAACACGTCTCAAAAGAGTTGGGACGGGGATCAGAGAAATTTAGTAAACATCCAAATAAGATAAAACAACAAAGAAGAACATTTCAAAATGAATTGTACTGACGGACAATATAGGTGTCCAGGTATAAGATCATCACAGAGAGGCTGAGTCACTCAGAATTAAAGATGCAAAGGGAATAATTACCATAGTTATTACATACATTTTTGAATTCCCTTTGATTTACCAGGATTGAGTGTATATAAGACATATTTTTGTTAATAAAATCATTGTATAGGTTCATGACATCATGCAATATATATTGGCTGTAGTCTCATTCTAATTCCTGGAGTGCTAGAGCTATTGAAAATTGACCATATTAAGAATGCTTAATGCATGAAAATGATACAGGGGTGTAACATTCTCCTAGGCACCTGAGCTCACTTGAAATAGCTGAAAAAGGTAGGTCTGCACACTGCCGATGAGCTCCAAAAATAAACTTTATTATTTAAAATGCAACGTTTCGATCACACTGGATCTTCATCAGGCATATGCCTGATGAAGATCCAGTGTGATCGAAACGTTGCATTTTAAATAATAAAGTTTATTTTCGGAGCTCATCGGCAGTGTGCAGACCTATCTTTTTCAACTATCTGATTTTTTTGTCTGGCACCTGCGACAAGTGTTTTTGGATGTGCGCACCCTACCCAAAACTACTCACTTGAAATAGACCCAGAAGACATTGCTTACAGAAGTCAGCAGAAGTTGTAGAAGTCCATTCTTTTTGACAATAATAGAGCATTGCACATCCTGTGCTACAGTAAAAATGGACCATCCAACTTGTGTTAGTGCTAGCTTCAAAAGTCAGCCTCCATGATGGCATGCGGGTGCAGTAGTGGATTGGTTAAGATGTTCTCACTCATCTGTAGAGTTAAATACAGTGCTGAATGGTATAAATGGGTTTTAAACAGCATGAAAAGCCACTCATGCATTATATTTTGAAGGGAGATCTTCGATTACTGCCACATAGTAAGGTCAAATTGCATTCTCTACTATGTTTTAACAGTTTGGCTCCATCATAAGGACCAGCAGGTGATAAAATTGTGGGTTTTTGGTCAAGACCTGTCACACTGTAAGCACTACAGAAAGGAAAACTTTGCAAAACATGACAAGGAATACACCCACCATTTAAGCTGGTGAAATCATGTCCAAGATAGGAATTAACACTGTTTTTTATATAAAATCATCTCATCGGTTAATGTATTTAACTGTTAAGTGTTGTCTTTTGCTTTGTTTTTAGTCTTCCTCGACATTTGCTGCCATTTATTGTCCCCGTCCCAACTCTTTTGAGACGTGTTGGATTTATCAAATTAGAAATGAGTACATATGTCCCCCAAAACAATATTTTTTCTCAGTTTTAACACTTAATATGTTGTCTTTTCACTATTCTCCATCTAATGAATAGATTGAATGTTTTGAAAATGATAGCATTTTGATTTTATTCACTGTTTACCAAACGTCCCAACTTCATCGGAGTTGGGGTTTGTATTATTGCACACTCTGTGTGACTAATATGGAGCTGCGAACAGAGAAGAAGAGATTAAACTACATTTACCACTGCTGTCTGTCACGGCAAGATAATTAGCAGCTAATTACTGTAATTTTACTGAGGCGATACTGTGTGTACTGGTATAATATCTTTAAGTTGATAATACAGTTTTCTGTAGAGAAAAGATACTGTACTTGCAGTAACAGGTTAGTGTGATTTTGGGTCAATGTGTACAATTTGAATGTAAAGATGAAGGAGTTATTGTACAGTATCTGTAACTAATATGGAGCTACAAAGACACAGCAATCAAAACACTTTCACTGTAGAGCATTAGCCACTGTAGAGCATTAGCCATTCATTATTATCATTAATTAGCTATTAATTATTAATGTCATTTTACAGAGACAGCATTTCTGTACAGTATATGTGCAGTTTTGGTATTATTACAACCTCTACACATACATTAGGATTCAATACTTGCAAGATGGATATGGTCTTTGGTGATCTTGGGCAAACCTTACACAGAAATGTAGGTAAAGAAAGGATTAACTGGCCCTATCACGGCCTAACC
The DNA here is from genome assembly GCF_034702125.1 of Engraulis encrasicolus. Lineage (NCBI taxonomy): Eukaryota > Metazoa > Chordata > Actinopteri > Clupeiformes > Engraulidae > Engraulis > Engraulis encrasicolus. Next base: position 32,545,319 of record NC_085863.1, read on the forward strand.
GTAGGGCACTTGGTTTCTTCGCCAGCGACCCGGGTTCGATTCCAGCCCGGCTCATTTGCCAGTCCTTCCCCGTCTCTTTCACTCGTTTCCTGTCCCTCTCTCACTATCTATCACAAATAAAGGCACAACAAGTCCTAAAATATCTTTTAAAAAAGGATAAACTAAAAAGTTAGTTAATATTCTGTCTGTTATGTGTCTGTTATGTGTCTGTCTGTTACTGTGAGATATTTACCTTTGGAGTGACACCTCTGCCATTCATAACAGAGATGCATCAGCTTCTGAAAGCTGATCTTGGCACTGGATATGGGCCTTGGCTGAGTGAGTGAACTCTGTTAGCTGTGTGCCAAATCTATGCCCCCTATGGGTTTGCCTTCTTGAGGGAGTGTGGAATAGAGGAAAGCTAGAAGGCATGCTGCTTGACATCTTGTCGGTGTCTAAAACAGCAGAAGAGAGCAAAAGGCTGAATAGTTGATATTTGCCCTCTTCTGGGAAAGCACACTGTATGTCTTACAGTGTTAAGTTGACTCCTCAAGAGTCATGTGTAGGCTATACTACTACTAACACTGTACTGTGGGGTTACATTTGGCTAAATATATCCACCATATGTTGAATTCACTCTAGAGTGTTGATTTCCACACTGGTAAATGACCTTGGCTAAGTTGAACAGAAATAAATAGAAGGAAGCCCTTTGCTTGCACTGTTTGTGGGATAGCACAGTAGGATGTCAAGAGGCCTGTTTGGATGTGATATCATGGCAACCTCCTCACTGGGAAATTACCATCTCGGATATGAGTCTTTGGCTGAGTTTAGTAAACTCGTTTTCGTTCTGTGCTGTGCTGTGCTGTGTGTGTGTGTGTGTGTGTGTGTGTGTGCGTGCGTGCGTGCGTGCGTGCGTGCGTGCGTGTGGCGCGTGCATGCGTTCGTGCATACATGCGTGCGTAGGCATGTGTTCTATGAGCATGGCAATGTTTCCTACGCCCCCACCTACTTAAGCATACTCATGGCATATTGTTCTCAGATTGTACATTGGTAGGTGTTCCCATCCATGTGCTGTCATGGTTTGTTGATGATTTTTTTTTCCACTTTGTGCAATAACTTCGAAAGTATGGACAGATTTTGATCAAATCATGTGTGGTAGTATTCTACCCTGTTTTTTTTGGAGGGCAGTGTTTTCAAGATGGCTGCCTGATAGCCCTTTCTACACCAAGGCCGTGTCTCAAATGCCACACTTGTGCACTTCAAGCACTGTTTTTCAGTGCCTAGGGCGCTCACGCTGAAAATTTCAGTTGAGCCAGTGCACTGAAAGTGCCAGGATGATCCCCTAACAATGGCGGGAAAATGCAGTGCTTGAATGATGGACACTGCACGCACTAAACGGCGGCCATGTTGACAATGACACAGAGGAAATGTGGCATTCAGTTCAGTAGAAGAGTTTGGTCAACAGTCTCCTAATTCTGTAAGTAAAGTAGATGGGACACCAGCCTTTTCATGCCGACCAAAGTATTGTATGTGTGCTTGTTGTCCTTTGGGGTGAAGGACATGGAAATACAAGCACCAGACGCTGTGCATTGTAAACAGTAGCCAACTCATATTTTGGCGAGCTAATGCCATGCTCAGCCGTCACTTCCAGCAAGGGCACAGTGCATAGTGCTCAAATTGTTCCACAACACTATGCACTAAAGACCTCAGTGCACTGTGTGCACTGTGCACTGTGCACTGACTGTCAGTGCACTTATAGGCTGTGTCTCAAATGACACACTTTTGTGTCATTAGAGTGTTGACTTCGGTGTCAAGCTTTACCCATTTTCCTTTAAGGATACCTTTTCTGTATGATTGTTTTGGATTGTTCTGGAAAGCAAATCATACCACTAGTGTGCAGTACTGCTGCAAAAGCTTTATTGTGTGCCTGCTTTTTCACCTATTGGTCGGCAAGTCCCCGCATCCCCACATATGGTAACAGTATCACACTTACATTCAGTATTTCCTCATTACTTATAAATGAGGGTGCAGAAGAGCGGTTTTTATTCCCTCCCTCACCCACATGTTTTTCTCCCAGTTTGGGAATTGGACCTACAGTGCGTCACTGTAGGCTAACTCTCAAACCACTAGGACACACTGCCCTCCCTCTTCACAGTAAATGTTACAGTATTAATTCAACATGTTGTGGGCAGGATCTACAAGAAGTGCAACAGTTGATGCACTAAGTGGAGACAGAATGTCATAGTAAAGGGTTAATGAGGGAGGGTATGATCACTGGGAATGGGTGAGCAGAGGTACCGTAGCAGCATATCTCGGAGATTATTATATATGCTGTGTGTTGCAGCTGTACTATTCTTGGAAAATCGTTATTATTATGAAGTCATTACAAGATTATGAGCCATTATTGTGTAGAAATCCATGACCCGGGAAGATCTAAGCTAAGTCTCTGCAGCTGTTGTGATGCTTATCTATTTTTACTCAAGTTAATGCTGACGATTCGAAGGAGCTTATCATCCATCCTACACAGACGCTGCAGCTGTGGAAGGGTTTATTTTCTGTTTGATTTCAAAATATATGATAATGCTTGAATAAAAATGATTATGTTTGGATTTGTGGTATAAAAATGTGTATTTTCACACTGAAGGAATGCAGAGAGCTGGTACTGATTGTAATTGTATGGAGAAGATTTGTTTCTTATCTGTGAATGAGTTTTTTTGTGGCTCAGGCTGATCTGACTGAGCAATGGGGACTTTAAAAAATCGAAATAAAGTTGTGTTTACTTTAGATTGTTTATCACAGAAGAGGAGAGTTTAACAAAATCCTAATCACACATATGCACGCACGCACGCACGCACGCACGCACACACAAAGGTGAGTCTGTAGATCTGAAACAATTCCTGCTCTATGTCGGTGGATTTGTTTTGTTCAGTCCCGTCCCGTCTTGTTATACTCTTGTGCTGTGAAATAGGCTATACGCTTTGCGGAAGTAATTCCCAGAGTTGCCGTTCTGTGTTTAAAATGTCTGCTGTATTGCCGTTGGAGTGCAGTGTTTTGTCTCCTGTGATATGTCAGAGCAGGGTAAAGCCTGTTGTATTAGAGGGCCCTCTAAACAGAACTGGATTATCCTCTTGGCCTCCCGAATGATGTGACAGCATTTTAGATTAGCCTTGGAGTGTGGTAGCCTTGGAGTGTGTGTGTGTGTGTGTGTGTGTGTGTGTGTGTGTGTGTGTGTGTGTGTGTGTGTGTGTGTGTGTGTGTGTGTGTGTGTGTGTGTGTGTGTGTGTGTGTGTGTGTGTGTGTGTGTGTGTTTGTGTGCGTGAGTGCATGTTTGAGTGCGTGCGTGCGTGCGTGCAAATGTGAAGGGCCTGTCTGAAAAATGCCTGTAGGTTCATTACTATCGCTGCTCTCTCAATGCAGGAGGCCATTATAGAAACACACTGTGCACTGCCCCTAACTAACTGCACTTAACACTAATGGCACACGTTATACAGGCAACATATTCAGGAAAGTGAGCGGAGAACTGAACCAATTCATTTTGAAGGATTATGAACAAACACTTCATTTTAAAAGTTGTGAACTTTGAACTGTACTCCATAGTAAAACTAGTAGAAAATAAACTTTCCCAACACTGTCCACTATATGCAGTAGCCTATATACAGTGCATCTTCATAGACTTATAATTGACTCCTCTGTGTGTTATGGGCCAAATATGCATGGTATGGTTGAACCTTATGAGTACAACAAATAAAAAATGCACTATATGTTTTTTTTCTTCATCAGCCAACAAGTGAAAAAATTCATGCATTATTCAAAAAAGGGAAAGAATTGTTTTTGTTTGTTTTTTGCTTTTTGCTTTTAATGGAATGCACAATATACATCAGTGCTTTCCTTTCTCTGTATATTTCAGACACGCTTATGTGAATTGAAAGCATTGAAACTTCAAAGTGAACAGCTTCTCAAATTCCATAAATAGCTCCGTATGTTCTATTGATTTGGTAGCTTCTGCTTGATGTGTGGGGATAGGGAGACACTGCAGGCTTAGGTGGCTGTAAAGGAACTGTGACTGTAACAACAGCAACACTTAGACACACAATGCAATTACTGGAAGTTATGAACTGGAGCAGGGCCTTTGTTCTCTTCTCTTCTCTTCTCTTCTCTTCTCTTCTCTTCTCTTCTCTTCTCTTCTCTTCTCTTCTCTTCTCTTCTCTTCTCTTCTCTTCTCTTCTCTTCTCTTCTGTACTGAAACCGCATCTTATTAAATCAGGGGCCTACTTTGTTTCACCAAGCATTGCTGACAGCTTGTCTGGCTTGGCCTTGAAAGGTTTGACCATGTAAATCTTTAATCATCATTGAAGTTTTTTTGCTAGACTAGCTTTAGAGAAAGTCTGGTGTTTTGGCATAGAATAACCTGTAGCCTATCTCCTTCCGTTACATGAGTCAAAATGCTGAGATCCATTTTGCAATTTTAATGTGCTCATGACATTGTGGAAACTGCTTCTCTCTCTCTCTCTCTCTCTCTCTCTCTCTCTCTCTCTCTCTCTCTCTCTCTCTCTCTCTCTCTCTCTCTTTTACTGTCTACTCTCTCTTTCTCTCTCTGTCACTCACTCTGTATGTCAAAATCTGTATTCAAATTTGGCCTGCTATTTTTTACAGAATGCACTGAAATAGGATTGACCACAACCCAACAGTAGTGCACTATGCAGTAGGCCTACTATAAAGCCTAACCTCTCTGAGGGAAGGACTGACTCACAGCTATGTATGAAGACAGCCTTGACCGCCAGGAGCTCAGCATTTGTATGGAACTCACATGTTTGTCCAGTCTCCTTCTATTTTTTGTTCTACGAGTGTAGCATTGTGTTTGCTGACCTTGAATTTGTGCAGGTAAGCATACTGCGCTGTATATCTTTATTGACACATGTTGACTCATGGGAAACTCTCACTCAGATACTGTAGGACTGGGCTGCATTGGACTAGTGCACTAGTGACAGTGTTTGAGCTGGTGTCACTGCATAATACGCATCTGAGGGCCCAAAGAGTGTGTGTGTGTGTGTGTGTGTGCGTGTGTGCGTGCGTGCGTGCGTGCATGCGTGCGTGCGTGTGTCTGTGTGTGCGTGCACATGTGTCTGTGTGTGAGTGTGAGTGTGAGTGTATGTGTTCTTGTGTATGAGTGTGTGTGTAGCAGGACAGATGATGGCAATACAGAAAAAAGTAGATAAAGAAAGCAGAGATAGAGAAAGGAGAACCTGATTACAGCTAACAAGTATGTGGGGATTCAACTACAATAAGTTCATTTGTATCCTTTCGGCATATACAGCACACATGATACAAACCATAACAGTATAATGGCAACCTATAGTCACAAAATGCCAAGCACCACAGGGTGGAATAAAGCCATATTAACACATTCACTACCAAGTCACGTACAAATACGTTTTGCCTCCCATGCGTTGGCTCCCAAACCGTATAATTACGTTTTTACTTTTTTATTGGATTCTGAATCTACACATTCTAATTCACATTCTGTGTGATTTTCGTAATAATGTGATGAACAGAACTGACATAGATCATGAAAACACCTACAAAGTCAAAACTCCTACAAAGTCAGGATCTGGATATTTCATCATCTGTGCATTTTATTACACACAGTATTTGAGTTTTATTAACAGCGAATCAAACCGTCTCTGACCACTTCCTGATCACGTCACGTCTCCATTTACTTCCTAGACCATCAAAACAAAACATGTCCTGTCAGCACAGCCCTTGCTAGCTAGCCTGTTCCTAAACATATGATGGAAGGATAAGGAGTTTTGCTGCCATCAGGATAGGTGTAAAATGGAAGGTTGTAATGAAAAACAGCATGCAACACAGCAGGAACTAACCTTCTTTTGGGTGAGTACTTTGGCACGTCTACTTTTATCTACAGAACGAAAACTGCCAGTCAAGTGACATTAGCTAGCTAGCATTTCAGATGCTCTGAACTGCCTGACCAGGTGATTTTTGCATCAAAGTAGTTTACTTGGAAGGTACCGGAGTTGTTCTTTGGGCAAGAAAATGCATTTAGACCCGCAATTTAAACTCGGAGAGTCAGAGCGCACCCCTGACAAAAAAGGCTTTATCTCAGTTCGAATGTTCAAAATCGCTATTTTTACCTAAACCAGTGCGTGCTTAAAGTGAAATAACTTCGGAATGAAGCAAGCTAGAAACAAACCGTAAAAATATACAGACAGCTGAGTCTTTGGGCTTTCAAACAAGCCCTGACATGTGTCTGTGGGTTGAATACAAAATATTCGGTGGGTTTTCAAAAAATGACATAAAATGATTAAATTGTCTGGGAGTCTACGGTTGAATTCCAAAAAACAGCTGGTATTGAATGTGTTATGGCATCACACACAGTGGCAAGTGGCAGACTCCCCACTGTGCAAAAGTAGGCGTGCATCAACTTAATTGTATGTGTGTGTGTGCGTGTGCGTGTGCGTGCGGGTGTGCGTGAGCGTGAGCGTGAGCGCGTGCGTTTTTGCGTGCGTGCGTGTAGGGTACACGTGAGAGAGATAACAGCACTGAAATAAGTAGAACAGCTTAATGTGTCCGCAGTATTCTCAGGAGGGAAATGCAATATATCAAGGACACAAGTGGTGCAGCCACGCAGAAAACCCTGTCAATGATGGCAGGTGTTCACATCAGCGTTATGTATTCTACCATGCAGTATGGGGGGGATCATAAGTAGGGGAATAGAGATGCAGAAGAGTAGCCTGGTTCCTACCAGACCTCTCTCTGTGTGTGTAGCTCTGGAGCCCCCTGGTGGAGCTCAAACACACACAGAGGTCTGGGAGACTGTAACATGATTCCATTTCTCAGTCAATAAACAATCAGAGCATTTATTGCTTCAATATCAATGGCAGCTCGCATTGGGGAGTCACAGGACATATTATAGACTATATTGATGCTTTAGAGATCAACAGAAAACGTTTTTGAAGGAATTTGTTGATATTGAAGCAATAAATGCTCCGATTATTTTTTGACTGGAGAAATGGAATCCTGCTACAGTCTCCCAGACACAGTAGTGGAGCCCAAGAAGGTGCATGGAACTACAGGTCAGGCATGAGCCAGGCAAGTAGAAGAGTTTAGGCAGGGGCAGAACAGGCAGGTATAAGAGGGTGTTCACAAGTGCAGCAAGTCGATAAACTACAGCAGGAACTGTGAAGTAACAGCAGTGGCAATGGCTATAGTAACCCTAATAGCAATAGTAGCAAGAGTATCATTAGATACATATAGGGAGAGAGAGAGAGAGAGAGAGAGAGAGAGAGAGAGAGAGAGAGAGAGAGAGAGAGAGAGAGAGAGAGAGAGAGAGAGAGAGAGAGAGAGAGAGAGAGAGATGGCACTCTCCACCCCTTCAGGGTGTCTCTGAGTTGTGTCTTGTCACCTGTCATCCCACATCACCCCAAAGAAGTAACATAGAGAAGCTTCCTGGGGATCAACGAACCATGCACGCGCGCGCACACACACACACACGCACGCACGCACGCACGCACGCACGCACGCACGCACGCACGCACGCACGCACGCACGCACTTTGGACTATAATCTTCAATACTTTTTGTCCCATCTCTCTCTCTCTCTCTCTCTCTCTCTCTCTCTCTCTCTCTCTCTCTCTCTCTCTCTCTCTCTCTCTCTCTCTCTCACACACTTTCCATAGCCATCCAAACCATGACATCGCCTCAGCATCAATAACCAGCTTTTTGTTTCAAGAGAGAGGTATTCCCTCCCTCCTGCCAGAAAGACGTGTGTGCGTGTGTGCGCGCATGTGCGCGTGCGTGTGTGTGTGTGTGAATGGAAGGAGGGCATGGAGTTGTACTGTGTCATGAAAAATGAATGAGCAGGCTTGAAAAACAAAGCTTGGCAGCACATACAGTATGACTGACTGGACAGCCTGCTCTGCTCAAAATGCACACACACACACACACACACACACACACACACACACACACACACACACACACACACACACACACACACACACACACACACACACACACACACACACACACACACACACACACACTTGGCAATGTCTTTTAGTTACCATAGGAACTAAAGGATGTGGGTGGAGGGGGAGTAATGGGGGGGGGGGGGGGGGGCTTTGGAGTGAAAGTCACTCGCGTACCATTTGTCACATTTATCTATTTTTCATTTCAATTGTTTTATTTGTTTGAAATGTCTAGTTGGTTAGGCCATTAGCAGATGTCTGTCTCATTCAAATGGCAGTCTGATTTCAGCAACACAGACATGCACACACACATGCAAGAACACACACACACACACACACACACACACACACACACACACACACACACACACACACACACACACACACACACACACACACACACACACACACACACACGCAAGCACACAATCTTTCCTATTAGAGATGTCACCAATAGAAACCCATAAGAACTGGCTGACTTTTCCTGCCTCTATAGGGACTGCTGTCATCCCCCTGTGCGTAGAGAGAGAGAGAGAGAGAGAGAGAGAGAGAGAGAGAGAGAGAGAGAGAGAGAGAGAGAGAGAGAGAGAGAGAGAGAGAGAGAGAGAGAGAGAGAGAAGAGAGGAGAGAGAGAGAGAGAGAGAGAGAGAGAGAGAGAGAGAGAGAGAGAGAGAGAGAGAGAGAAGAGAAGAGAGAGAGAGAGAGAGAGAGACAGAGACAGAGAGAGAGAGAGAAAGAGAGAGAGAGAGAGAGAGAGACAGAGACAAAGACAAAGAGAGAGAGAGAGAGAGAGAGAGAGAAACAGAGACAGAGACAGAGAGAGAGAGAGAGAGAGAGAGCTCTGTCTGCTGTATAGGGACTTCACTTCCCTATCTGCACAGTATGCCTTAAGCCCACTGCCTGTCAGTGAGCCATCATCAGGGCCGTGCAAACAGCCTGGGCATGGCTCCAGCCTAGGGCCCCCCACCTGCCAGAGGGGCCCTGATTGGCCAATGGTGAAAAAATGCAGAATTGTGACAAAATGCAATATTGAAATATTCATCTGTCATAGTTGGTCGACATGTTTGGTTAATTCTTAGCTCATAATTATGACACTATCTATGTAAATTTGTTGCAAAATTTGCCTTCCAGGGGGCCCCACAGCAACTTGTAGCCTAGGGGCCCCAGGCCATCTGAATCCGGCCCTGGCCATCATGTACAGTATGCAGACAACACTGTAGCGCTCCTGCCTCATCTGACTATGTGGGCACAGAAGAGGAGAGACCAAGAAGAACAAGAACAAAATTGTAATCTATTTCTTTCTCAGCCTTCACTTTCTTGAGGGCTAATCTGGTCACCAAGCCAGCCTTGTTCATTAAGCAAACAAGAAAGCGACTGTGTGTGTGTGTGTGTGTGTGTGCGTGTGTGTGTGTGCGTGTTTGCGTGTATGGTTGTTCTATTCATATGACAGCCTAAAGGTGTTCCCTCTCCTTCGCTAATGGCATCTTCTATTGATCCCAAAAACAAACTCCAGATATTTTTACGCAGTTATTCTGTTTTCAGAATGAATGAATGAAGGAATGGATGGATGAATAAATAGAAAAGTAATAAATTAATTAATTAATACTTTCTTTTTATACAAACCACCAGCTGTAAATATCAATTTGGATAAACAACACAGAGTTGTCATTTCACAGGGCTGTACTGTCACGGGGCTGTAATTTACTGGGATGGAATGGTGCTGTCCTTCTACAGTAAAAAGCTGTTAACAAAGCCATTTTATTCCCGTCCAATTACTGTGGGTGTTGTGGTCTCTGCTGACCTTTGTTGTTAGTTTATTGTCTGCTGTGGGAACTAAGGCCATCAAGTTTATTTGAATAAGTGTCTGGCCATAGATTTGTGTTGTGTGGCATCTTTGTCCATCTGCATGTGTCACTCCTCTCTTTTGCTGCTGCCCATTGATGTGTGTTGCGTGTGGCATCTGTGTATCTTTTTATGGGAGTGTACACACACATGCACGCACACACGCACCAGTGGCGGCTGGTAGTCTGTCAAACAGGGGAGGCTGTTCAATTACAATATGTCCAGAACGCAAAAAAAAGGGGGGGGGGGGGTCAATTTTGACACACACCTTATATTGGTCCTGTCACATATGGCCTGCCCTCACACACTGAAGGACTCTTGTTGAAACAAATTTGTTAATCATTAATCATTATCCCCCTTGTAGCCTATTCATAGGGAAATGTTTTTATTATTATTATTCATTAGGCCTACCTCCGCCACATAATGATGTGATTGAGTTTGCCTTCGTTGTCTTTGTTCATTACTGGGTGCACGGCTTAACAGCACAGTAGGAAAGGACTCGCCACTCACGGGACTTGGCAGTTAACCAGTTGATCAGACACCACGAAAGCTCAAAAGAAAAGTTTGTTCTTCCCTACCTTTTTCACCAAGTCAATATTAGGCAGTGCTCTGCTCTGCTCCTTGATATTCATTTTCTCCTCATAAGGACGACTGGAATTCGCCAGAATTTAATCCACAATGCTTGGCATTTCATTTTGCATAGCTCTCTAGCTTTCTTGCAAGCTAGCAATAACGAAAAGTAGGCAACCTCAACTTTTGAATTGGGAGATTAAAAAGGATAAGGACGTGCCACTATTAAGACTTTATTCGCAACATTAGGTTTACAAGAATATGTACACAAAACTGGAGTACAACGCAATGAATAGCTTCCCCACTGGTTATCACGACGAAACTTCTCAGTCAAATTAATAACATATCCGCATTTCGAAATGAAATCAACTACTGTAGCCTACTGACACGGGGTTCACCCAATCACAAGTCGGAGCTCCAGTCTCCGGTCCCTCCCCCCTCCTCTCTCTTCTCCATTCACTCCCAGTGAGGCTCAGTCTCAAAATTAAAAAAATTTCACGGCAATAGCCAATGACCATTTAGCATTTTGCCATTGAAAAAGCGCACAATCCCACATGCCATTGAAGTCCATTGAGACTCGACTCGCTTGCGTTGTCATGAGCGGGAAAAAAAAAACTCGTGCGAGCTTCGGGATCTTATTACAGATTGGTTTAATCTCTAAGTTGAGCACATGCATCTATGGAGCTGGGTCTGAAATAGCAATGATATTAAGTCGTGTAAAGCATTAGTTTACATACTATTTCTCCGTGATTTTGGACAGGAGGCGGCGCCTCCCTTGTACTCAAAGAGGAATCGCCTCTGGCACGCACGCACGCACGCACGCACGCACGCACGCACGCACGCACGCACACACACACACACACACACACACACACACACACACACACACACAGATACAGATAGAGACACACACGCACGCACGCACGCACACATGCACACACACACACACACACACACACACACACACACACACAAAGACATCTTTGTTGGGCAAAGATATCTGGAAGCACTAGATCTGGTTCTTCTCCTGCTTTATTTGTCTCCTTTCCTTTCCTCTCCTCTGCTCTTCTTGTCTGTCTGTCTCTGTCTGTCTGTCTGTCTGTCTGTCTGTCTGTCTGTCTCTCTCTCTTCCCCCTCCCTCTCTCCTCTTTTCCTCCTTCATCATGTGTTGTGTGTGGGTGAGTGTTTGTCTCGGTGTGCGTTACTTAGCTGGTTTGGGGATTAGTGTCTTCACTGGAGTTCTTTACTCATCTGTTCCGGAACATTCATCTGTTTAGTCGGAGTCGAGTCGTGATTCACCTGGATTTACTTCTCAGCTCCATACCAAGACGAAATGCCGCACAAATCTATGGTGATGCAGGCAAAGGTGCGTGCCTTGTACAGAAACATACGTATGTGCATACATGTATTTGTTAAATATTTGTTAAGATACATTTATCTTCATTACACTTTCCTTCATTTCATTAACTCATTGGCTGCCTTAGCCGTCGAGTGACGTCATTTCGAATAGTGACGCCCCCTGCCTTCGACGTCGTTCGCCGATAATTGCGTTTTTTTACAGCCACGCCTTGAGGACGGTCTGACCTATGTTGTGTATTAATTTCACGCCTCTAGTCATGTTCTAACTGTTCCTGTAGGTGGCAGAAGTGTCCTTAGGAACAGTCAGGGCAGGGCATTAGCTCACATCAAGAGGAAATGTCAAGACAAAAACATCCCTTTTTACTATTATAATCTCAAAAGTAGCATAGCAAAATCATTTTTGGAGGTAAAGCACCTGTGACAGTAGTCTACTTTCTTGCCCTCTGATTTTAACACAGGTATTCTACTGATTTTAGTGTCAGAGCCTGACAAAAAAAAAACTTCCTCTCATGATCAAAATACACCCCCCTGTTGCCATCTAGCTAGTAGGCATTGTAACTAGCTTGCCCAAAATACACCATGTTCAACCAGAGATGATCTGTGTGGCAACTGTTTCATTTTGGATAATGTGATCAGCCTACACAACATCAGGATGATGTGTACAAAAGATCATCTAACAGGAAAATGCACGGGACTTGTGGTCACCTCGGTTGGGAATGTTTGGCTATTGTTTGCTACGCTAGCTAGCTAGCACGAAATCGCTAACAACTTACAACTAAGCCTAAATAAAGGAGCCTTGGTAAGTCAACTATTTTTACTCATTCTACAGTTGCAGTTGTGGATCTGTATAGTATGATCAGCTTACTGTATCATCAAAAAGACAGGGGGGTTGCAGATTCTTGGAACAGAGTAGGCTAGCCTTTGTGTCTGGTCAGATACATTCAGCTCACATTGAGAAAGCATTGCACTTAGCCTCAGACCAGCTAGCCTTCCTCACTCCAATCGGCTTGTGAAATGTTGGATATGTGATCAGTACTTTATCAAAAGAAAATTCATTGAACAATATATGACAAGATCACTATAGCAGAAACATGATGACTGTAATCATCAATCTGCAAATTGTCCGCTCTGCCAAAGAAGCAGCAGTAAGCTAAGTTGTGCTGCCTGCCTGCCTGCCTGCCTCTCAGTTCACATGGTACAGGAGGAAACAAATCAGCTGTGGTTTGTTCCCCAACGAGAGGACTACAGGCTAAACAGAGGGACTATGAGACAGTATTTCTGTGAGTTTAGTATTTCACATGAGTTACATGCACCTGCTGTCATGATCCATTGTGCGCGCCAGCAACAAACCAAAACACTCTTGTTTTCAAGCCCACCCCGTTATATTTCAGTACATTATTAGGTTGAAAAGACCATACAAACGATCTTTTGTTCTGGCTACAGATGACAGGAGACTCTGTAATAGCATCTGATAGGTTTGGAGTTGTTAGGACGGTGTCATTATGAGCAAAAACACTTGCAATTATAGGTCAACTTCAAATGGCGTTTTCTCAGCTTTTTGGCTAGAAAGCAGCATTTTGGCGAATTCCACTTATTTTCAACAGGTGATTATGAAAGAACGGAAAGGGGTAGAGAGACACCGTTTTTTTCTGATGACAGATGAGCGTCTAATCTGTGTTTTGATAGGTATGGTGTTGACATAGACACAGAACTCAATTTTCTGTGAGCCTCCAAAAAACACCCAAAATGCTGAAAAATCTCTGGCACTCTGGGTTACTCTTTTATGAAAATGGCTGGCAGCCAATGAGTTAAAGACACACAGACAAGTGTATGGTTATCATGTTCATAGCGTTTAAAAAGACTATATTTTTGAGAGACATATTGTTGGGTTTTCACTGCAGACCAGCACAACAACAACAACAACAAAGCTGGGTGGTCAAACCAATCAAAGCCAGCGATACACAGACACAGGTGTCATATACGTGTAAATAGGTCATAGGTCAGCCCAAGTGTAATAGGTGATAGGTCAGCACAGCTGTTATATGTCATAGGTCAGCCCAATTGTGTAGACCATAGACCAGGGGAGACCAGCGAGAGACAGTCCACTGTGTGTTGGTGTCACAAGTCACAGACCATGGGAAAGCCAATGTACTACTAAAAGGCAATGAGGTTTTCCAACAACTGCCCAGAGGCCCCGATGTGAAATAGAGACAGAAGAACACAGTAGATTCCAATTATCGGACCACTTTCCTAGGGTCATAGCTGTCTTGGCAAAGTCAGCAGCCGGACCAAAATAGACTTGTTTAAACAGGCTATAACAAAGAAAAACAAAACAGGACAAAAGGAAACAAAGAACCCGGACCTGCACGGAGCTGTGTGAGAAAGTTCCGGAGCAACAGACACCGCCAGAGAACTCCAGCCAGCTGTGATAAAAGAAGCAACCAAACTTAGGAAGCCTACCTGGAAATACCCTTTCACCTGTGAAAAGACACAGTTTTATACAGTAGTATTATCTGAGTTGCTGAAAACAGTTTTGAACTGTAAGGCTTGAGAGAGTGAGCAAGCATGCCCTGCTGTGATGGACGTACTGGATCCAGGATAGAGCAGCAGGAAGTGGCCATCAGGTCAGGGTAGAGGCAGGGTTGGAGAAAGGGGTGAGCAGAGGACAGAAGGAAAGTAGAGCAAGACAAATGAGAATCTGGTCCAGGGTTGACAACATCTTAGGGTGGGCTTGACCAGAGGACCTGTGTGTTTATACTGTATACTTGTCAACCACACCTGACCATTAGAATACAATTTCTATAAGATTGCCAATTTAGAAGTTATCTATAAGTCTACATTTTGGGCTATAAGACCACCTGGATGTTTTCTGAGCTCAGCTATGTTATGAATTCTGGCTTCGTCTCTTAGAAGCATCGCTGAACAAGCGTTTTTGAATGGCCTGCTGCCAAGACCTCGGGAAGTGTTCATCCGATCAGAGTAGAGGGAAGAGACCAAGCTAAATTGTATTCTTCAGCAGGAGTACATCCTGGACCCCGAACTGTGCTACCGTACCCAAGTGGCCAAGCCAAAGTGTGTACGAAAAGAAGACAGAATAAATATGTCAACATAAGATGCTTAGGAAGCCCACCTGGAAGTACTCGTACACCTGTGAAAAGACATAATTTTATACAGAAGTATTACCTGAAAACAGAACTGTAAGGCTTGAGAGAGTGAGCAAGCATGGCCTGCTGTGATGGACGTACTGGATACAGGATAGAGCAGCAGGAAGTGGCCTTCAGGTCAGGGTAGAGGCAGGGTAGGAGAAAGGGGTGAGCAGAGGACAGGAGGAAAGCAGAGCAAGACAAATGGGAAACTGGTCCAGTGTTCACAACAACTTAGGGTGGGCTTGACCTGTGGACCTGTGTCTTTATATCCTTGTCAACCACACCCGACCATTAGAATGCCATTTCTATTCAGCCATGTTATGAATTCTGGCTTTGTCTCCGAGAAGCATCTCTGAACAAGCATTTTTGAATGGCCTGCTGCGAAGACCGCAGGAAGTGTTCATCAGATCAGAGTAGAGAGAAGTGACGGAGCTAAAGTGTATTCTGCAGCGGGAGTACTTCCTGGACCCCAACTGTGCTTCAGTCCCCAAGTGGCCAAGTCTGCAAATGGACCAGGCAAATCCCTGACTCAAACCCAGTCAGCGGTTTCAGGAAAAGACTTCAAAACAGCTAATGGTTGTCCACTGGCAGTCCTCCATCTCATCCAGCAGCAGTTCTGTTCATTTGGGGGCCCTAGGCAAAATAGAGACATGGGGCCCTTTTGAATTACTTTCGCTGGTATGTACAATGATGGCACTGACCGCTAACCTGGCTCTCACTCAGATGGATTGTCATCCATCTGGAATTATGATGGTAACCTTGCTGTTCTAGCCCGTGGTGTATTCAAAAAAAGCTCGAACGTGATTGGAGACAGTGACGTACTACTTCAACCAGTCACATCGAAGCGGCCCGTGACGTAGTTTTCAGCGACGCGAGATAGAAGCCACAACAGAGCAGTTAGCATGTTGACAGTAGTTCCAGCCCAGCTAGCATGTGTATAGTGGATCATTGCTGGCGTTTGAACGGCAAGCCGCCTGTGGTATGCCACCTGTGTCCGACATCAGACCACTGACGGTTACAAAACACACAAGGCATCGGTGGATTTTGGTTGGCAATCCGACATAGTGCACGAGTACTCTGCAGGGTCCAAACAGCGGCATGCTACCTGACAATCCATCTGCGTGAGAGCCAGGTTACATGCTACCAATGGAGGAGGACCGCCTACTCATTTGGTGCCAGCATCGTTTGCATCAGATAAATCACAACAAAGATATGGTAAGTTAGATGTCTTGAAATGGCTATATTTTCTTTTAGTGAACACATCATGGGCATGGGTTTGTCCGTTTCTGACGGGGTGATACATATTGCAGACAAAATGGACGTCTGCTTGCCACCAATGTGACATATATTGATGAATAAAACTTAATCAAGTATGTGTATTTCGCTGAAAATGATTGACCAGCGATAAAATGTTATTCAGACAAAATTGCCAGCCATATGAAAACAATGCAGCCTCAACAGCATGCAGTTGTACTAGGCATTATTGGTTGTGTTCTGGTCACCGTTAGGCATGCCAATTTACCTATGATAATACAGTAAACCGTTTACAGTCCCATACGTTTTGTATATCCTACCATGAGAGAAATATACACCAGGATTGCATTAACTACTCCCGGTGTGCACGATTAACTTCGGGTCTGATTAACTTGGTTGGCATAAAGAGCTGTCCACGTCAGCCGAGACAGGATGGGGCGTTCTTGAGTTCTATTATACACTTTCGGAAACTGCATTACGGTTCGACGGAGAGGAGCATGCCGTCGCACTTTTGCCGTTGTTATTGTGCGCGATTGTATCTCAAACACTTCAGCTGTGGTCAATTCAAATAGTCGATTCGTGAGTGTGCTAAGCACTTCGATAAGTTGTAGGTGACCATCCCTAGTTGATCGGACGACCCAAAGTTAATCGTGCTCACCGTCATAAGCTGGGACACACACACACACACGCTGTGCCATTGTTAATTGATCAATGGTGATGTCTTTTCTCTCTCTCTCCATTATTAGGTGACCCAAGACCCACGGTTATATAAGGTATGTCTGATTTATTACATCCATTGCTAGGTCAGAGGCAAAGAGTACATTACTGAAGCAAGCAAAGCCGTATTGTTAAGGGGTGTAAAACCCATTTGTGTAAACAATTAGTTTTTTTTTCATCGGGGTGGGGATGTGAAATGACTGAGAACCTATTATCAAGGTAAATAGGACCCTTGCTGACCTCACCTGTACCTGTGCCCTCGGAAGGTATCCAATGTTACAGGTTTGAATTCTTAGTAAGAGTAACTGAAAAGTATATGTGCTGTCCTGCACCACTATCCACCTAAACCTACATTCATTTCTCAAGAGACTGTACTCCTCATAACATTACAGTTGACAGACGCTTTTGATCAAAGTGATGTACAAGGGCAGTAATGCAAAATGTGGGTGGAAAATACTCTGTACACAGAGTAAGTAGCATTACACTGTTGTTAATGAACTTTAAGTCACCTAGGAAATATTTTAAAAATGTGTTGCAATCAATTCCCGTGTTGTTTTTGTTCAAAAACCTTGTATGTAGCCACAATTGTCACACATAACCTTCTGAAATGTTTGTCTAATATACTTCTATACTTCCTTTGTCTGTGTCTGACGCCAGGAGGTGTATGAAGAAACGACAGCATAGAGGACCCAGCACATCCCCTCACAGATTCCATGCCTTTCAAAATATTAGAACAAGATTTCAAGGCATTTTCCTTAAAGAACTTGCAACATTTCAGGAGTGCGTCACCATTTGGGTTTTCATTTTGTACAATACATCACCTAACACCAAGAACGCTACATTTTGTAAGCTATGTTTCTTGCATTGCCAGTAACCAATATTTAAAAGAAAAAAGAATGTGTATATATAAATCGGTATCTTATTTGTCATTATTTACACTTTCATTACTGTAGGCCTACATTGAAAAAGAATAGACAGTGTTTTCTTTTCACAATAAAATTGTATTTACATATGTTCCAATTACTTGTGTACACCATTATTTACACCATTTGTTCAATATTCGATTCGATATTGTGACAAGATTCCACTTCTTTGTTCCTAATGGATGATGGTTAGATTCTGAACTAATGCTGTGTTACATGTTCCATTATGTCTATGAATCTGTCATTAGGGAGAGTTAGTCACAAAAAGCCTCGCTCACAACCAGTAGCATGAAGTACCTTAAAACCATAGGTGGTTTTGTAACTGATGTCAAATGTAAGGACTGTTGTTGACTGCTGCCTCATTAGGCTTTGTCCCACTCCCAAACCCAGAGCAGACAGTCTCGTTAATGAAAGTGGCACATCTGGTATTTAAGTACACATGTTCTGTACAGCTGTCAGCAGACCATGATAACATTTCCAACTCTTCAGTAATGTCTAGATCTTGGTGGGGTAGTGTAGTGTAGATTCTATACACATGTGGTTGTACAGGCACATTTTGAAACAGGCTCAACACAGAAGACCAAAGAAATGGAATTGTGGTAGGTGCAACACGTATGACCTGGTTGGCTCCAAACTTGTGGTGCGCATGGGCAATCTTGCTCTTCGCCAGCCATTACTGAAGTGTTCATTTGTCTTGTCTACCTAGAGTGTTCATTTGATGGTTTACAACGTTACAAGTGAGGGAAAAGCCTAATTCAATTTCCACTGTACATGTGTAGCAGCTGGATGACCCGGTCTGTGATGACAATCCCAGCAGACGCTGCCAACATGACTTGCCTACCTGAAAACAACAACACAATGTTAAAATAGAATCGGCAAACAAGGCAACTGTCTTCTAAAGACTAGATAAGATAGGCTAGTATCTGCATTTAATTCATACCTATTAAGGCTAACACCTGAACAGCAGTAGGCTACTATTACTTAGTTTTAAAATTCACTGCTGACCGAAAGGGAGACTTGGGGTCCTTGCCAGTAGCCTGGTGAGTGACAGGCCTCACCCTGTTTTTATTCCAGTACCCTCTTGTGTAAATTCGGTTTCCACACGAAGTAGGTCTCTAGGTCTCTTAACATGCAAAATCTGTGATTACTTAGTCTTTACCATCGAAACAGGTTAACAACTAGGGCAGAAAGTGAAAAGGGGAAGCCCCACAGATCAATATGTATAGGTCTGTGGGGAAGCATCCTGGTGAGTTTGAAGTCAGAATGTCGTCGTGAAATAAACATTCATCTCGTCTACACATGCTGCATTGGCTGCGATCACATGCGACGTGGGGGGGGTGTAATTAAGCAACTGCATAAAGTGGTCTGTGACATCTGGCATACTATTTACCTGATCAACTGCACTCAGTCACCATTAGCATGCGAGGTCTGGAAACTGTAATGAGGCTTGTACAATATTGAATTCACAGTTGTAAGCCTACCATGTCAGTCATTGTTTCACACACATCAAAAAACACGTTAGAAACAACCAAGAGGTTTTCACTCACCATTTATATGTGGCATGGACCTCGACTAAAATCCCCACTTAAGTTGGTCTTGTAAACAGTTGAGGACTGAACATCGCTGCGCTCTGCTCATCTGGTATCAGTGGATCATTGAAGAAGAAGAGCGAGAACGTTCTTGCCACCAACTAATTCCTTGTTTTCTGTTCCTCTTTCAAATAATGAATGTTTGGTGTAAGTTTTGAATGAAATCGCGGAGTTCATACAATATGCAGCCGCCGTGTTGTGCTAGCCACTGATGGCTGGGGTGTGCTAGCAGCACTACAGTGTTGTCGCGCAGTGCTAGATGCTACGTCATACCCGTCACCTCCATCGATGATTGACATTGACATTATCCAATGGTCGGGGCACGTTTATTTTCTACTCGAGGACTTCGGGCTCGACAAGGCTGAACCAGACCCCTGTGCGAGCTCACGAAGTGTAACGAAGATGCACGAAGCACTAGGGGTCTCGCGAGAGCCAGGCTAACTGACCGCTGGGAGCCCCCTACAATGGCCAAATTTGGTGGGGCCCTAGGCAACTGAACAGTCGGCTTATTTATAAAACTGGCTCTGATCTCATCAGAAGGAAACAATGAGGAACTTGCAAGAAGTTGCTGATGAGATTGGCAGAGCCCCAAGTGGAGACCATATGTGCTGAGGTAGTTGCATCACACCCCACACAGTACTGTATTGACAGCTACAATATGGCTGACGAGGATATTTTAATGGGCAGCTGAGGGGCTTCAGCCATTGGCAGGTATTCCCAATATTTTTCTGCCAACATGTCTGAAACTTTCAAGATAAATATTTGTGATTAGCCTCTCACTGCATTGAGCCTGTCGATCGGCCTATTCACTTCTTGCTGAAAGCACTCAACCACATTATAATAAAATTGCTATGACTGCAGAGAGTTTTGAGTCTTGAGAGTCATTACCATTATGGTGACAGTAAAGTTATAACAGAGGCTCTGCGCTAAGGGGTTAAATAATGGGCCTATGTGAACAACCTGGGAAAGCAGATGAAACTTAAACATCTCAGTGGGATTTGTATTCTTTAATTTCTTTCCAATACATAAACATTCATAATACATTGATCTAACTGTAATAATTTTAATTGTTTGAAGAATCTGCCTCCCTACTCAAAATCATCACATTAACCAAAACAGCAACCCTACTATAAGCATTACAAGAGAAAAGAGACATTAAAAGAGACTGATTGTAAAACAATCAGTTCACAATCTGTTTTAACAGCAGCAGAATCAGGAGCAAAGGAGCAGAGGAAAGGGTATGCCTACCATTTATAACCTTGCAGGTACATTATTTAGAAATGTCAAAACTAACCTATCATTAGTTGAAATCTTGAATGTCATTTCAATAATTAAAGTAAAATATATTTTTAATATTATTGTCCTCCTTGAATACATTGGGCATTTCTGCAAAAGTCATCAAGCAGACAGAATTTGCATCACAGATGGCCTTCGTGTACAACACAACAAAGGCAGACAATATTGAGTGATGAAATGATTTCAAAGAAAGGCAATATGCAGCTAATGTCACTGGCTACATTGGCAGTCTGCTCTATCTAACTTGACATTTCTCCAACCCCCATTTCTCACATGCTCTAATGAAAAAAAGGAAAAGAGGCAAAAGGCAGATGAGAAGGCTGCTGTTGTGAGCCAGCCAAGACATGTCACATAAGAAATCATCGCTCTCCTGAAGTGACATTTCTTAACCAGCCTCTCCATACTTGTGGAGCACTGTATTTATTTCATTGTATTTAGGCCTATATACTACACATTTCTGCCAGTTGGCATACCATTGTACTTATTGTAGTAGCTGGAAATGATGAGTAACAACAATGTACTTTTTGCTCTCTGTGCAGTATAGGCAATTTTAGAAATAAATTGGTTTCCGGAGAGAGCCTGGATGCAAAGTTCCGGAACATCATATTACTTGATTGTTATTAATAGGATAACACTCAGACCCATTCTGACAATCACATCCACCAGCCGCTAGTCCAGTCGTATCACTTACAGAATTTCACAGCCAACAATGTCAGACAGCATTCCTCATTACAATTACAAAACTATCATTTTGTGCTAAAACCAGCAGATTTCACACTCTACAACTGGAGTGCTGTCGTTTTGCTAGAATAAATGAATCCATCAACATTTCGAAAGCCATTTTATAGCTATTATGACACGGGGGCGTGTGTCTTATTGCTATTTTCGATGTGTATGTGGCCACCCAGGTCCGCTCAGCTGATAGGATTGTGGTAGTGTGTGTGAGTTTGCAAGTTGAGTGACAGCACTATTGCATTGTTGACGTATGTTGTGGAGCACTGGCAGCTCACTTGATGAGTGGCAATCTGGCCATTATTTTGGGGTGGGTGAGAGGAGAGGAGAGTAGTGAGAGTGTGAGAGAGTGTGGGGCGTGGTGCCTCTTGCTGTGATGTGCCTGTCAATGTGAACAATGTCCACCGTTAGCCCACTCTGTCACCAGAATGATTTTCAGGCCGCTGGGGGAATCTTCAACCTTTTTCTGGTCCAAAAGGGGAAAGATGTGCAGACATCATTGGCAATGGAGGGCAGGAGCACATGGCAAATGATGATAATAAACTGCTTGCTTCTATGATTACAAGGAACCAACACACTACTGTTTACTCTCAAGTATAATAATAACAAACCATTATCATACCAACATACCATACGCGCCTTAAAGGATAGTTCCGGCGTAAAATGAAAGTTTCACCATCGATTTTCCATGCCCCAAAATATATCTAATGATGAGCCATTCCGAGAAAAGCTGCGCCGTTATGGAGTTATCATATTTTAAGCTTTTTGGCGAATAACGCAGCCAATGCATCACGGCGGGGCCAATTTGTAAATATTATTTTCTGATGTTTCCCCGCTATAAACAACCTCAAAAACGCTACACACTTCATCACAAAGGTCTCGTCAATCAAACTGAGGCACAGAGAAGATCATCGGACCACACAGTCTTTCACTGGCCAGTGTTTTCAGAGGTGTCTCACTGTTGCAACTTGCAACTCTCTAGTCTGACCCGGATGCAGGCTACTCCATCAGGTGGCTAGGTAAACACGGTCCGCGTATGTTCTTATCCCGGCTGCGGCCGTAAAATGAAAAGCTGGAACCCCGACAGTTTTCACCGACTGCCACCTAGCCACCTGATGGAGTAGCCTGCATACGGGTCAGACTAGAGAGTTGCAACAGTGAGACACCTCTGAAAACACTGTCCAGTGAAAGACTGAGTGGTCCGATGATCTTCTCTGTGCCTCGGTTTGATTGACGAGACCTTTGTGATGAAGTGTGTAGCGTTTTTGAGGTTGTTTATAGCGGGGAAACATCAGAAAATAATATTTACAAATTGACCCCGCCGTGATGCATTGGCTGTGTTATTCGCCAAAAAGCTTAAAATAAGCTAACTCCATAACGGCGCGGTATTTCTCGGAATGACTCATCATTAGATACATTTTGGGGCATGGGAAATCGATGGTGAAACTTTCATTTTACGCCGGAACTATCCTTGGCTTACACAGTACGACTTTTTGCCCAATTTTGCCACAATTTGTCACTCGCACCAATTTTTTAGAGTCGGGCAGATTTCTTGCTCAATCGCAGGTCAGTCGTGAGTCTCGCATCGTGGGGTAACGACAAGAGATCTCACCTCACGATCGTGCAATCGTAGGGTCGCAAGAAAATCAAAACTGTTTGAAATCCTGGGTGTCCCTCGTGAGTAAATCACACAGTTAAAGCAGTGCTACGACACGATTTGACACTGCACATGCAAAAATTGATAGGGCAGCGCGTTTCACTCTTGCGCGCGTCCTTGTCTCCACCTCAGGTGCGCATGTTCCCTCCTCTGCAGATCCGGGAAACATGTCTGTCGTGTCGCACAGTGGGAACACTCCGCTCGCATCCGACTTTCGGCTCATATAGTGTGAGGACACGAGACGTGAGATGTGAACTTTTAAACGTTAAATTACCTCGTGCAGTCTGAGAAGGAGCTTAATACCAATTGACAATATAGCACAGTGTATGCCCACCTTTACTATGATGACAAGAAATCAACACCCTTATGATAGTAACAACAAAAAAACACTATGATAACTACTCACTCACTACTATGATAACAAGGAACCAACACACTATGGTTTGCTCATCTCTGTTCTCTTTTATTTTTTCCCTTCCTTTTTCTTTTATATAAGCAGACATAAAACGCACACTCGTACACACACACACACACACATGCATGCGCGCACGCACGCGCACGCGCACACACACACACACAAACACACACAAACACACACACACACACACACACACACACACACACACACACACACAAACACACACAAACACACACTGACTGTCTAAGCTTTAAACGGATTTCACATTATAGGATTGATAGGTCAATCAAGGTTCTTTTATGTCTTTAACTTTTTGTGAAGGGGGTGAAATGCAGTTTCACAGTGCCCAAGGCACCCTCTATAAGACAGGCAGTCATCAGACAGAGCAGGCAGACAATCCATACAACCCAGACAGTGGGGACTTAGACAGCCATGAAAAAGCATCTCTCTCCCCTACAGCCTTTGGGGTTTAAACAGTAAATACGCAGGTGTTAATACAACACTTGGAGAGTTAGACAAACTACCACGGTAGGAAGTTTGCAGTCTTAAGTGAAAGTGAAAGCCCATTGGGAAACTCCAACTCCCATTGTCATTGTGACACAGCACTCCACAGCACACAAGTGAACACTGCACACTGCACACAACGAAATTGCATTTATGCCTCACACGTGCAAGGGGGCAGCCCTCAGTGGCGCCCCATGGGGAGCAGTGCGGCGGGACGGTATCATGCTCAGGGTACCTCAGTCATGGAGGAGGATGGGGGAGAGCACTGGTTGATTACTCCCCCCACCAACCTGGCGGGTCGGGAGTCGAACCGGCAACCTCTGGGATGCAAGTCTGACGCCCTAACCGCTCACCCATGACTGCCCTACATAAGAGTGCCTTAACATATTAGTATGTGAAACATTGAATACCTGCAGTGTTTACGGACTGTTGGTATAGAATCTTGGCGTTCAAAAACATCTTTTAATAATTTTTGAGTCACAGCATATTATGTGATAGAGCCACTTATTGATGATGTGAAATGTGGTCAATTACCAGATTTATGTTATCTGTTGTAAGGCCTACTTTACATTAATCGCACAACAGTCGAATTTGTAATGTGGAATCTCCAAAGAATTATCTTGCTACTCTAATCCCTTTTTAACACTACATTGTAATACTTAAAACACCAACTGCAGTGAAATGTTAAAATTCAGTCAGTCAGTCAGTCTGCATTTTTCAAGTCTGGTTTTAATGAATGGACCTAAGCATGCCTCATAGCACACACACACCTGATCTACTAACCATCTGATATGGATTGAAATCACGACATGTGAATTGAATGGAAAACATTTTAAAGGCTTTCTCATTTCTTTAAGCATTTCTCTTAGCACATAACCAACTCCAGACCTCATTTGAACCATCAGTCATGTGATTATTTGACTGCCATGACAGGCAGGTAGTGGCTGTTGAGGAACAGCATCTGGGAACATGAGCCATGCTTGTATCCATGATTTGCATGTGACGTCAAACGTTCTAGTGGACGGTTACTGGACGGCAAGAGCTCCGCATTAATGAATGGATTCCTATGGGACTCGCAACGTTTAGTAACTCATAACGTAACTTAGATCGCCGATAAACTAAACACCGTGAACACCCATTGTGCTGTTTGTTACAAAAACAGATAGGGTTACAACCCAGGCGTGACTTTTCACTGGATCTCAAAATAAAACGAGAAAGCTGAGGTGAATCGCGGCAACCAACTGGAAAACCATCAAACTAGCCTACTCAAGTAACTGGATGAGCACCACGGTAAGTTTCTCATTTGCCATCCTTTGTATCATCATTTGTCTCTTAATTCGTGAACGCTAGTTAATTTAAGTCTAATGTGCAATTTCAGTGGCTTTTTCTGTGAGGTCAATGTAAGATGCTTTCCATGATTAACGTTAATTATCAGCATCATTACGCTATGATGGACGTATGATAAGATATTGCAGGCTGTAACATAAACACGGAATTCATAAAGCTCTTGGTGAAATAGCAAGGCTATGACGTTCATACTGTTAAGGTTCAAATGTAAAAATAAACCATGTGTACATCTCTAGCGCTGATTTCCCAAGTAGTAGGCCTACTCTCCAGCATGATGCTGTCATGAAATGCCAATCACCTGATGCTGGCCTATTTATAATGACATGCATAGGCCCACCAGTGTCGATGTTGTTGTCAATAATATGAAGTCCACCACTTTGTTGTGTTGTCATCCAAATTGTCTGCCCTCTGAAATCAGTCACACACATCAGAGGCTTAATGGTTTGGGAAGTGTTATTACGATTGGAGGGTTGCAGGTTCAAATCCCATCCTACACCTCTCCCTTCACCTCCCATCCAGGCTGAAGTAGGCCTATGAGCTAGGCACCAAGCCCCATGCTGCAGGGACAGTTAACAATTCACTGTGAGTAACGAAGTTGCTTTGGATAAGTGTCAGCTAAGTGTTATCTTTCTGTTTCTCCAGATGAGAAGAGCGATGATCTGATGTCATGACACATTGGATGTATGGAAGAGCCAGAGGTTCAGCACACCAAGTCAAGTTTAGCCGATTTCAACCTCTTAATCACACCAACTCAATGTAGTAATCAGTTCATTCAATGGCTCAAATACTTTATTTTTAGACACAAAGTACAAATACATTTCAAGGTTTTGTAGGTGATGGGAGGGGATATCTATTGTGGGGTGGACATGTACAATAGACGTGCAAGTACTTATTTATATTAATAAATGGTTATCTGAACTAGGCCTGTAATAGTCAACCCATTGATGCTGGATGCTGTGTACTCGT
Source organism: Engraulis encrasicolus (assembly GCF_034702125.1). NCBI lineage: Eukaryota > Metazoa > Chordata > Actinopteri > Clupeiformes > Engraulidae > Engraulis > Engraulis encrasicolus. The sequence continues at coordinate 32,571,602 of NC_085863.1, forward strand.
TGTATTGACCTAGGTGCCTGGAGCGACAGCATTTAGGCATGACATATTGGATTTTTTTAGATTAAAAATGTGGGTATGTTAGAGCTGAATTAACATGTTCTAATGCAAGAGGATGGTCTTAGCTTTTAAAACTCATATCATGTCTGTATGTGCTTCAGAGACTTATTTAGTTATTTGGGTTTTTTTTATAGGATGAGGACCTCTTTCTTAAAAGGGGCATAGGCAATTAGCTGGCATTTTGGTGCCGGCTGAAATAGGTTAATATTATTTACATACAGCACTATCCCCATACCAGTATACCCATGTCACCTGAGATATACATTTAGTGGAGACAATATAATTAGTTAGACTAGACTGAAGATTGACAGGCGGTCATGGGTAAGTGGTTAGAGTGTCAGCCTTGTATCCCAAAGGTTGCCGGTTGGACTCCCGACCCACCAGGTTGGTGGGGGGAGTTAAGTAGTCACTGCTCTCCCCCATCCTCCTCCATGACTGAGATACCCTGAGCATGGTACCGCCACACTGCTCCCTTGGGGCGCCATTGGGGGCTGCCCCCTTGCACGGGTGAAGCATAAATGCAATTTCGTGCAGTGAACACTTGTGTGCTGTGTCACAATGTCAATGGGAGTTGGAGTTTCCCAGTTGGGCTTTCACAGAAAATGTTCTACGTTGTTGTATTAGTACAATAAAATAAGCAAGACATGTCTGGATGGACTTCATCATTTCAGTTATTTATTATCACAGCTACTCACCATCAATGACAACCAGGGCCACCAGCCAACCAGCCAAATGCTGGGAAAATTAAGTTTTGCTGGTAGAAAAGAAAACATACTTGGCACTTTGACCCATTATTTAATGTACCGGTATGTTTGGAGATTAACATACTAGCCATTTTGGCTACTAGTGAATAAAAAAAAGTTAATTTAGAGCCATTCTGAAAACTCCAACAACTGGTACAGGTGATCAGTGCATCAGGGGAGGAATGTAAGGGTAGGCCCGATGGATGAGGGGAACAGCATCACTGATGGTGAGGTCCTGGTGCTGCTGCAAAGCCAAAGAGGAAGAAGCCTCTCTGGACACCTCTTCATGTTGGCTCCCCCATCTAATTAGAAAAAAAGAAAAGACAAAACATGCTATTTAAAATGAATCTAGCCATGCATTGTAATGTACTGGTACAGTACTGAATAATTAACTCCCTTGGCAATATTGTCTGAATTAAAATGTGATGTAAAATGTCAGAAAATAACACTCATCCCAACTTACTAGTCATGTATTTACCTGTGCTGCTGGGATGCTATTCTTGGACGTCATCCTGGCCACCATGACTCATGGTTTTAGTTTGGGTGCTGACCACCTGACTGATGAACCTGCAATTACTAAACAATAAAAACAATAAAAGATAAATAACAGGTTTGTTGTGCTTTTCTTTCTCTTGTGAAGGTCATCTTTTCAAATGATTTATTTAATCAAATCAAAATTATTTAATCAAAGTATGTAACCGACATTCTGTCCTATGTGTTTCTACATGTGCAATGTAATGCAACACCGATTTGAAACATTGAAGTATGTCAAGTCAGCTTTTATTGTCACTGACTTTACTTATGGTCATACGAGGGAAACGACGTTTTCTCTCTACCATGCCAGGACATAGACAGGACTGACAATTACAGACAGACAGAACGTGCAAGACAGGACAGGTAGCAGTGATGGACTGGTAACATAAGTGGTCAATAATAATACAGTACAAATGAACATATTGGACATGTAAACAGAAGATAAGATATATAATTATATTTCACAATAGCCTACATTGTGCAGACGTGGCTAAACAACAATGAAATCCACTTGGATGAAACGAAGCGAGAGAATTCAAGTTAACCTACAAGATACATCTGAGATGAAAAGATATCAAGTCAAGTCAAGTCAAGTCAAGTCAAGTTTATTGTCAATTTCTTTACATGCACTGGTCATACAAAGAATTTGAAATTGCGTTTCTTGCTCTCCCATGCAGACATAGACTAATCTAGGTAAGGACATAGACAGTATAGACATAGACAGTACTCATACATGGACATAGACAGTATGGACGTAGACATTGCTCATACAGACATTTAAAGTGCAAGACTGGACAACAGAAGACTTGTAGAGAACATACATTAAGAGGAGGTATTTTGTTGTTCTTTTTCCTAAAAGTCCTTTATAGCGTTCTGACATAGTAATAGTAGCATTTGAAGAAATAAATAATTAAAAAAGGTTTTTATTTAAATACACCAGCAGCAGTATGTGTGTGTGTGTGTTTGTATGTGTTTTGTGTGCGTGTGCGTGTGTGTGTGTGTGTGTGTGTGTGTGTGTGTGTGTGTGTGTGTGTGTGTGTGTGTGTGTGTGTGTGTGTGTGTTTAGTGCAGGTAGAAAGTGCGGTGTGCGTCTGTGTGTGTGTACCTGTGTATGTGTGTGTGTGTGTGTGTGTGTGTGTGTGTATGTGTGTGAGTATGAGTTGTGTGTCAGTGTGTGTATGTTTGGGTTTAGTGCAGAAAGTGCAGTGTGCTTGTGTGTGTGTGTGTGTGTGTGTGTGTGTGTGTGTGTGTGTGTGTGTGTGTGTGTGTGTGTGTGTGTGTGTGTGTGTGTGTGTGTGTGTGCGCATGTGTATATTTTGAGTTAGTGCAGGTTGAAAGTTCAGTCACAGATGTAGTAGTGCAGGTGGAGTGTTCAGTCGCAGATATGGTGGTGGGGATGAGGGGGGGGAGCGTTGTCAGTGGCCTGGCTGGCTAGAGGCTGACAGTGAAGGGAGAGTGGGTTGAGTGTTCAGTATCTTGATTGCTTGATGCATCGTGCTGCTTGTAAGCCTGGTGGTACGGGAACGGAGGCGCCTGTACCTCTTTCCAGAGGGCAGGAGGCTGAACAGTTTGTGTGCAGGGTGGCTTGTGTCTTTGATGATCATCAGTGCTTTTCGGGTGAGGCGTGCGGTGTAAATGTCCTGCAGGGAGGGGAGTGGTACTCCAATGATCTTCTTCGCTGTGTTCACAACACGCTGGAGTGTCTTCCTGTTTTTCTCCGTGCAGCTTCCTCCCCACACTGTGATGCAGCTGGACACGACGCTCTCTATGGTTCCTCTGTAGAATGTTGTCATGATGGAGGGTGTAGCACTTGCCTTCTTTAGTTTGCGCAAGAAGTAGAGACGCTGATGGGCCTTCTTCGCCAGTGATGTAGTGTTGGTGGTCCAAGAGAGGTCGTCGCTGATGTGCACTCCAAGGAACTTGGTGCTGCTCACTCTCTCCACAGCATCACCGTCGATGGTCAGTGGTGGCAGTTGTTTTTGGACCCTCTGAAAGTTGACAACAATCTCCTTGGTCTTGTTGACATTCAGCAGGAGGTTGTTGTCTTTGCACCATCTGGCCAGCAGGTCTACTTCTTCTCTGTAGTGGGTCTCATCGCCCTTAGTGATGAGGCCCACCAGTGTTGTATCATCCGCAAACTTCACTAGATGGTTAGTGCTGTGGGTCGTTGTGCAGTCATGTGTCAGCAGCGTGAACAGCAGGGGGCTGAGAACACAACCTTGCGGAGCCCCCGTGCTCAGGGTCAGGGTGCTTGAGGTGTTATTCCCTACCCGTACTGCTTGTGGTCTCTGCATCAGGAAGTCCAGCAGCCAGTTGCAGAGGGAGGTGCTGAAACCTAGTTTGTCCAGTTTTCTGATGAGTTGTTGTGGTATTATGGTATTGAATGCTGAGCTGAAGTCAATGAACAGCATTCTCACATATGAGTCTTTATTGTCCAAGTGGGTGAGGGCTGGATGGAGGGCAGAGCAGATTGCATCCTCCGTGGATCGCTTGGCTCGGTATGCGAACTGGTAGGGGTCCAGGGTGGGGGGTAGGGTGGCTTTGATGTGTGACAGGACTAGCCGTTCGAAGCACTTCATGATTATGGGCGTCAGTGCTACAGGACAGCACTTTGCGAAATGCCTGACACAAAATGTACCGTGCGTCTTGTAGCCTGGTAAGTTAGGTTAGCAGCATTATCTTACCTGTGCCATGCCACGAAGAAGAGGATGCAGCCGCGGTGCCCAGCCACCAATGAAGAAACGGTGCATAAATGTGCTTATTTTGCCAATGCAGAGGTTTGGTTTAAGTTCACAACTTTACTGAAGAAAATAAACACGGGATAAAAAATACATATCGCAGGCAGAGTAAGTTCATGGCTGGAAGCAAGCAACAACTTTCTCTTCTTCTCCCAGTTTGTCGTACCGCCCGTCCCCGTTATGCCATCTAGTGGAGCAGAATGCATTTTAATAAATCTATGATTTGAACACATCCACCGTGGCCAACCTAGCCTGATAACGCCATGCACATATCCCGTTTAAAAAAAAATACAAGAACTACGTGTTTCTTTGGTATTTTATGGTCAAAGTTGTCTTCGTCTGCATATAATTCCTATGTACGAATGTGTACTTCTGCCGTCCAGCAAAATCGATTACGTAATATTGTGACGTCAATGCAAATGATGGATAATAAATCATCATCATCATCATCATCATCATCATCATCATCAATCAATCAGTAATGAACATTTTTGCTTTTGTTTGTTTTATCATGGTACTGTGCTCCAGGGACTGATCCCTGTCCTCAAGACAACCTATACATTGTTTGTCAGTAACAGTCACATTCCTGACATTTGCTGCCCTGGCAGTTGTGGCAGTGTCCCTCCAAAAAGCAGTTAAATCCACTCGTGTGCCCTCTTCTGCACGTCTCATGTGTACACTGCACAAGTGTAGCATGATGCTAACTTTGAGTAAATGTTTAATACAAGGCTGTGATAATGGAATAAGATAATGAGTTGGGAAGTGAGGTGCAAATGAAATCAGCTGGAATAAAATGATCAGATGAAGCATCATTTGATATGCTGTGCTGCGTGATCCAGCGCTAATGCTGTTAGCTGGGTGTTAATGTCCCTGACCGTCACAAGGTCTTTTGAACACTGAAGGGCTCAAATGAACTCTTAAATTACCAGGGAACCATAAGCAAGTGTCTGTTCAGGGAGAAATTGAAGTGGCACTGAAGAATAAATAGGCCATCGGATTCTCTCTCTCTCTCTCTCTCTCTCTCTCTCTCTCTCTCTCTCTCTCTCTCTCTCTCTCTCTCTCTCTCTCTCTCTCTGTCTCTCTCTCCATCTATATCTCTATTCTCTTTCATCAAAATAAGCAATTTCTTATTTATTTTGGCCCGAGGCAGACACGAGTGGAGATTTGACATGTGAAAGGAGAGAGAGATGAAGTCCCTATTGTGAAGCCAGAGAGAAATTGAGATGAAAAGTGCCAGAGTCTATCTGTGTATGTTTTCAGCAGAATGATAAGCACTCAAAGGATGAGTATTTGGTGGGAGGGGAAACCTATTGATCTGGCACTGAGGTGATGGAGGAGGGATAGTGTACCACACAAACACCTTACAATCTCCACTGGCGGCCATTTTGGAAAACTCTGTAGATTACTGTTGGATCAGATCATTCGTAATGACGTGTAGAATACTGTTGGATCAGATAATTCGTAATAATGTTATATTGTTAGAAAGTTTTAGCCAAATTCAGGGATTCTATAAGCACCATTATGGTCTGTTGATGGGCCGATTAGCTGACTGAGAGCTCTTGTTGGGGGGTTACTACCAGCACTAAGCAGTATGTCTGAGGTTTAAAGTATTATTTTTTTACTCATTTCCTAAAGATTCTTTTGCCCCATGGGTTGGGAAGCTTAACAGGTATGGAGTTTGCAGCAGGTTAATTTGAGGGTTTCATTGTGCAGGTCTTGTCCCCTGCTGATGTGACTAAATGTTTTACCTCTCATACAACGTACTCACCTGAGAGAAAGAACCCATTAACCCAACACACATGCAGCTGGGGCAGAGAAGGGGTAAAAAGGAGTAAAAGCACAGAGGCACACACCTACACAGCATGTCCACAGATTACACACTCATTACATTCACAGTCAGTCGGCTGCATTTTGCATACAGTACAGCAGTGCTTAATTGGGCATGACAGGATTATAGTAAGATGGTTTTACATGATTAAGGTGCATTAATTATGCTGCGATAAGCATTGAACAGTACAGACCGCATGGGAATAGATACAATGCTATTGTAGACTTAGAGCATTAGAACTGTATCCACTAGGCCATGCAGGTACAGTGCTAGATGAGCCATCAGTGCTTAGTGCAATAGAAGGCATTGCTTTGACCAATAGAGCGCTAGGATATCGGTGTGATGACCCCCACTAATAAGATTCCCATCAGTGTTGCTGGAGGTGAGAAGTAGGGAGGACGGATGCTAAGACTATTTGGGAGTGCAGGAGAGAAGCAGGGAGAAGAGGAGGGTCAGCAGGGAGGATGGAGGAAAGGAGGAGAGAGGAAATGAGAGGGGAGGGGAGGAGAGGATAGATAAGAGGACAAGAGAGGAGAGGAGAGATAAAAGGAGGAGAGGAGAGGAGAGGAGAGGAGAGGAGAGGAGAGGAGAGGAGAGGAGAGGAGAGGAGAGGAGTGCAGAGGATGAAGCATTGGAGCAGCAATGAGGACGGATAATAAGACCATTAAGCAGCTCCCTTCCTGAGAGTCTAGCTGACCCTCTCAATCGATCACATTTTCCATCAAAAACATGAAGATGATAATGATTTTAAAAAATGAAATGGCTAGGACTCAATGCCAAAGCGTTGATTCTGATGACTTCATGGCGATCTTGAAAGTGTTGGCCTCCAAAATTTTATCTTACTGTCCATGTGCCTTTTACATTACATTACATTACATTACATTACATTACATTTGGCAGATGCTTTTTTAAACCAAAGCGACTTACAATCGAGGACATAATCATAGCCAGCATCACTAGTAGAAGCAAAGTGAAATATACAGAACAAAAAAGGCAGATGCTAAAGGTTAGTTAACCCATTGACGCCTAAGGCACCTGCAAAAAAGTGTGCTGAATGCCTGAGCCCTTTTTAAGAAAAGCTGCCCTCAGCCTATAAAAACCTAAATATCTCAGCTTCTGGAGCACATAAAAATATGCACCGAGTTGCATTTAGACGCTAAGACCCTCATCTTTCATTAGAATGTGTTCATTCATCTCAAATAAACAGAGATTTTTAATTAACTTGTCTCAAATCTCATGAGCCTGAATGTTGCGTAATGCAGCTCCAGGCGCCAGGGCCAATGTTGCGCAACGCAACATCAGGCATCAATGGGTTAACACATAGGCAGAGGTATAATCATAATTTTGAGAACCATCATTATCATTCTCAGAGTTGACAACGAGGGATCAAAAGGGAACGTACAGAAAACATTACATTACATTACATTACACTTAGCTGATGCTTTAACTTATTCAAAGCGACTTACAGTTATTATTTGTCAGGGTATTGGTTGCAGTCCCTGGAGCAACATGTGTTAGGGTTACTCCCTGGAGCAATGCGTAGGTGCCTTGCTCAAGGGCATTTCAGCCATGGATAGAGACGTAGGCAGAGGATAGGGTGGATTTGAACCTGCAACCCCTAGATTGAAAGACCAACTCTCTAACCACTAGGCCACGGCTACCCAAATCTACATCTAGTTAATTTCGCCACTGATACAACTGTCTCAGGGAGATGAGGAAGAGGAGGTAAAACACATTAGAAAAAGAAAGAGAAGAATGAAGAAGACATAGTGAACGATTCATGTTACCGAGTGACCTAGATGTAAGAGAGGAGGGGGAGGAGGAGGGCAGCAGCATCCATCGCAGGTCAAGTGAACGAATCACCTTTCAGGAGGTGCCAGCATTGCTCAGGGCCCTGACAGTGGCACACATCACTCCCCCCCCTCTCTCTCTCTCTCTCTCTCACACACACACACACACACACACACACACACACACACACACACACACACACACACACACACACACACACACACACACACACACACACACACACACATACACACACACACTATTGGATGTTTTTTCCTCTCAACCATAAATAATAAATAAATAATTCACCCTGAAACACCATCTCACACATACACATACACATACACGCACACACACAGAGGGCTAATTCCGCCAGAGCCTGGGTCATTAATAATGGACGAGGGCAGAAGCTGCCAAGCCACTGGCTCCATCTGTTTCGGCACTGTGTGTGTGTGTGTGTGTGTGTGTGTGTGTGTGTGTGTGTGTGTGTGTGTGTGTGTGTGTGTGTGTGTGTGTGTGTGTGTGTGTGTGTGTGTGTGTGTGTGTGTGTGGTCCCTGCTCCCTTATATTGTGTACATGTGAGACACTATGAGAAGGGTAAGCTCTTGTAGAGATAATTATATTCTGCAAGACTTCGCTTGTATTCACTTTTGTACTTATTTCATGTACTGTTGTACTGTTCCAAATGTTCCACAGGGAAAAATATGTGATTAGGATGCTACATTTTAATGTTGCCTCTGTTGAGAAACAATGGGCTGTATTATGATTTTCCATCCCTGTGTTTCCATTAAAAAGCAACCTTCGTGGGAGGAGAGACAGAGAGACGAAAGACGCCAAGTGAGGACAATGTTGTCCAGGCCTCTCACTCTCTCTCCTTTCGCGAAAGTCAATTGTAAACCTGATCTGATTGTCGTGTCTAGTTGTATTAATACGTTTTCTTAACAAATTGGTCCTTCGAACCGTTTGCCAATATAGTGGAGTCCTGAGGATACATCATCGTTGAAGCTGAAGAGTGTGTGCTCAACATGTCAGGGACGTGGATCTTGGATGTTGATCTTTTGTCTTTCCTCAGGACCAGAGCTTGACGGCAAGAGATACGATAATTGCGAGTAGGTAGTAGTGAGTAGTTCAATGAACTATCATAAAAGTTCTCTCTCTCTCTCTCCCTCTCTCTCCCTCTCTCTCTCTCTCTCTCTCTCTCACACACACACACACATGCTCATGCACACACGTGCACACGTGCACACACGCGCACACACACAGACACAAAGACACACAGACACACAGACACTTACTTGCTGCCCTTTCCCAGTCACTGGAGTGTTTCAGTGCCTGGCGAAGCTCTTCATTTCCACTTAATAACGTGTCATCTTATGTCGCTGCTCTGAGGTACTCTAGACTCTGGAGAGAGAGAGAGAGAGAGAGAGAGAGAGAGAGAGAGAGAGAGAGAGAGAGAGAGAGAGAGAGAGAGAGAGAGAGAGAGAGAGAGAGAGAGAGAGAGAGAGAGAGAGAGAGAGAGAGAGAGATTTAATGTGGATAATTTATCACTAGTTGCCCTTTGAGCTCCCCAAGACGCCTGGATGCTGCTCAGAACTTTTATAATTTCATTTTTTATGGTCTTTACTTTTTCTTCTTCGCCTTTTCCTGTTACAGGTAATATCTATTAGAGATTAAAACAACAGGTCCTAGCTATCATCAACATGATTCATGGAAGTCTCCAAAATTCCTAGTAAAAGATGAAATTGAAGTGTCTCTGAGGCAGAGGCTGCTGACTTGCAGAATGGACTATTAACCTGTGTGTGTTTGCGTGTGTGTGTGTGCGCGTGTGTGCGCGCGTGTGTGCGTGCGTGCATGCTGATGTTGAGTTTAGAGCGAAGTGGACTAATAGGATTTGTAGTGGCTTTGGGTGTTTGGTTTGGAGAAAAATGCAGCGCTGTATTTATATGCACACCATCAACTCTCTCACATTCAGACATTCATCAACAGATGGTTAATTCAATTAGCACCATTGAGATTGCAGAATCATAAAGTATTAAACGCTCAGAGCCATGTCTGAGACGGCAAATGAGGATAGTTATTTATTGGTGGAGAGGAAAATGGTGTGTGCTGAACTAGCAATGGTGAATTTTATAAAACTGTGGGAGTATTCATTAGAATGAATGATAGTCACTCCGCCATTGATTGGGCAGAGCTTTTTGGTGGAAAGGGCATTGATCTGAGACAGCGCAGATCCATCTGAGATTCTCTGATTAAACCATGAGCGTAATAGAGGCGCTTTAGTTAGCCTCAGAGGCTTCCAGTGGAACAAATTGTCTCATCGATATGCAGTACAGGGCAGAGGACACGCACGCACACACACACACACACACACACACACACACACACACACACACACACACACACACACACACACACACACACACACACACACACACACACACACACAGCAGAACAGTGACAACAATGAAATGTCGGTAGCAGCTGGAGCAGGTTTAGGTGAGTTCAGCTTAGTTAAGCTGTTGCTAACTTGGGGATATGCACAGTACGTCAAACAAATGCCACATGGCTGTTGAGACAGAAGTTGCATACTAAAATATAGCTGCAAGCAGCAATGCGGGGCCAAGCAGTAAACTTGCCAGAGCCGCCACGGCAACAGAAGGAACTGCAGCGCCCCCTTTGGTCCAAATCTCGCCAATGTTGGTGTGCATTCCTTGGACGAGAGTGTGATCACGTAAACCAAGTTTAGTTTGAATCCGTTGAAGAGCTGCCGAGATATGAGCTCACTTCCTGTTACCTACCTGTTGGTGGCGCTAGAGAGCTTGGGGTCTGGATTTTTTTTGTGGGAGGTCATGGGATGGACTAGAATGTGTGCAAAAAATCCTAACAGAAATTGACTAACGGTTGCTGAGATATGACCTCACTTCCTGTTTTGCCACCTTTATGACATATTTGATTGGCTGTCACCGGCAAACGACAAGAGGGGTTCAAAATTCTTTCCTCTCCCCCCTCCCTCTCCCTCCCCTCCCTCCCCCTTCTTCCTCTCTCTCCCTCTCCCTCTCCCCCCTCCCTCTCCCCTCTCCCTCCTCCCTCTCCCTCTGTCTTTCTGTGTGTGTGTGAGGAGGGGGTGGGGGGTGGTGTGCAGGGGCTGGGCAGTGGGGCTTGACCCCCTGCCGAGAATGGTGTCAGTGAACGTGCGCAAGGGGAGCAGAGGAGACAGAGAGATGAGAACAAAATCCCTCCATTCTTTCCACAATTTTGAATGGCTGCTGTGAGCTGATAGTTTTTTTCAATCGTTTACGAAAATCCATACCTGGGTGCAACATGGTGTGAAGATAACCTGTGTACCAATATTTTGAAAATTGGGAGTAGGGTTCAAAAGATACAGGCAAAAAAATGAAGCTGAAATTTTGACCTGCTGGTGGCGCTACAGAGCTTGAGCTGGGGATTCGATTTTTTTTGTGGTGGTAGGTCACGGGATGGACTACTATGTGTGTACAAAATCCCAGCCTAATTCAACAAACGGTTGCTGAGATATGACCTCACTTCCTGTTTCGCCACTTTTACGACAATTTTGATTGGCTGTCACGGCTGAGCGATAAAAGATATCCAATATTCCTTGAGATCCCATGTGTAGCTCAGTCCACAGATACTATATACCGAGTTTTGGGCGAATTGGTCAAAAACTGCGGGAAAATTAACATTTTTATTGAATTTTACAAAATTCAAAATGGCGGGAAAACTATCCTGGCGGAAAATGACGTCATATGGTGCGTTGGATTCGTCTTGACTCAAGGATTCCAGGGATACCAAGTTTATGAAAATTGGCCCAGCGGTTCAAAAGTTACAAGCAGAAATGTACCTGCAACTTTGACCTGCTGGTGGCGCTAGAGCGTTGGGGCTGGGGTCCTATAAATTGCTGTGGGTAATGCTGAGACTGCCCCGAATGTGTGTGCCAATTTACAGCATTTTCCTGCCTACGGTTCTATGGGCTGCCATAGACTTGCAGAGGGATAGGAATGGTGACTAGAGAATAATAATAATAATAATTAAAGCTGCGAGCAGCCTTGGCGGGCCCTCGCACCTACGGCCCAGGGGGCATGGCACATCGCCCTGCCCTAATACACCCCTACGTGTGAAAAACGGATGAATTTTAACAATTTTCTGACAGGTATGAGGAAGGAGAAGGCGTCATTGTCTTAGCACTGCTATCTTGTCCACTTCCCCTCTTTGTATCCCTTTGCATTGCCATTTCAATCATATAGACACATGCAAAATGTTTAATTTCCACATTTATAGCCATTCATTCGCCTAAAACATGGTGACACGGCACCTGGTAGCCACTGCAATCACGTATATGGCAGCTTCGGACAGCTCTCTGCAGGGGGTTCTATTGAGTCTGACATTTTTGGATTTGTAAATGCACCATACTGAACAACCATGCCATGTAAGTTTTACAAGCAGAAATGGGGACCTGGAAGTTCTTGTGGGAAGTCATGGGACAATGAGAATGTGCGTGAAAATTCACAAAAGATTCTTTGGGTTGCTGAGATATGACTTCACTTCCTGTTTAGGGTGCTAGGAGGATTTTGATTGGCTGTCACGGCCAAACCATAAAAGATGTAATAAAACCCTTTTACAAATCTCTTCAGAGTGCTCCTGAAATAATATGTTTCAAGTTTTGTGAAAATCAGACCACATTTGAAGGATTAGGAGCATGTTATTGATTTTCACCAAATCCAAAATGGCGGACATTCCGAAAATGCGTGTATGATGTCATAGGGTTCGTTGGATTCGTCTTGGCCCAAGGACTTCAACGCTACCACCAGATTTAAAATTGAGCGTGCGGTTCAAAAGTTACAGGCAGAAATGTAGCTAAAACTTTGGCCTGCTGGTTGGTGGTGACTTTTAACTTTGAACTGCTGGTGGCGCTAGAGTGTTTGAGCTAGCGACCTGATATTTCTTGTGGGGGGTCCTGGGATGGTCAAGAATGTCTGTTGCAATTTGGAGAAGACTCTGACCATGGGTTCCCAAGATATGACTTCACTTCCTGTTTGGCGACTTAATCCAAAATGGCGGACATTCTATAATGGTGGATATAATGTCATAGGGTTCGTCGGATTCGTCTTGACCCACGGATTTCAACGGTACCACTAGATTTAAAATTGAGTGTGCGATTTAAAAGTTAGAGGCAGAAATGTAGCTAAAACTTTGACCAGGTGGTGGCGCTAGAGAGTTTGAGCTAGCGACCTGATTTTTTTTGTGTTGGGTCATGGTATAGATGGACATGTCTGTGACAATTTTCAGAAGATTGTGACAATGGGTTCCCAAGATATGACTTCACTTCCTGTTTGGCGAGTTTTAGGCGAGTTTTAGGCCGTTTTTGATTGGCTGTCACGGCCAAACGAAAACATTATCGCAAAATCCACTCGATAAGTTTTGTGTAGCTCAGTCTAGCGATGCTTTATACCGACTTTCAGAACAGTTGATCAAAAATTGAGGGAGGAGTAGCGTTTTTATTGATTTTCACAAAATTCAAAATGGCGGAAAAACTATCCAGGCGGAAAATGACGTCATGGGGTGCGTTGGATTCGTCTCAGCCCAAGGATTCCAGGGATACCAAGTTTTTGAAAATTGGCCCAGCGGTTCAAAAGTTACAAGCAGAAATGTCCCTGAAATTTTGGCCTGCTGGTGGCGCTAGAGGGTTGGGGGTGAGGACCCTTAAATCCGGTTCTGAGTAGCGGCGCACATTTCCGACCACCGTGCCAAATTGCGTACCACCAAATGCTTCTCAGACAAAATGGCGGGCCCGAACAACGAGCAAAAAGAAAAAAAATAATAATAATAATAATCCGAGGGAGAACAATAGGGCCTCGCGCCCTACGGTGCTCGGGCCCTAATGAAGAAAACCTTCGCTGCTTGGCCCCTAAATATTGGGTATTTATCTGGTTTAGGACCCTATAAACTCATAAGGCAGCCGTTCGTATTACACCCTTACCTCTATCTCCATCCAAGGCTGAAGTGTCCTTGAGCAAGGCACCTAACCCCACACTGAACCAGGTACTGTAACCAATATCCTGTATAATAACTGCAAGTCGGTTTTGATAAAGACATCATCTAAATGTAATGTAATTTGGGCCTAATGTAAAAAAAAACATATGGCCTGGGTCACCTTTGAAAAAGGAAAACATCTGTGTCATTAGAAACTCAAAAACAATAGAATTGGTGGAATACTGGAAGCAGATGGGTCTTTGCAGCCTGCAGTCTGAAAATTCTCAAGAAGAGGCATACAGTATTTTCTTGGCATATGCACTGGGTCAGCTAAGTACACGGCACAGGCACACACACACACACACACACACACACACACACACACACACACACACACACACACACACACACACACACACACACACACACACACACACACACACACACACACAAACAAACAAATAAACGTAAGCAGGCAATGTTTTCCACTCAATTATGGGCCCATTTTTTGTAATTGGGGCGTTGAAAAAATAAACTGTTATCTTTGGTTTTTGGCATAACCTTTTTCTCTCTAGCTTGCTGAGGAAGCATTATTTTTGTCATCGTATATCAAAATGAATTGTCCCTATTCTGTCAATGTCTGCAGGCTGGCCAGGGAACCCGGTAGTAGCTTCCTAACTCTTTGTGTGTGTGTATGTGCGCGCTCGTGCGTGCGTGTGTGTGCGTAAGAAGTTTTCTGACAGAGGAAGCATTCTGCTTTTTTTAGTAGAGGATGTGGGACAAACTCAGACATGAAAGAAGGCAGAAGAAGGCCCTAAAAGTTAAAGGGTGTGTGTGTGTGTGTGTGAGAGAGAGAGAGCGCGCGCGTGTGTGTGTGTGTGTGTGTGTGTGTGTGTGTGTGTGTGTGTGTGTGTGTGTGTGTGTGTGTGTGTGTGTGTGTGTGTGTGTGTGTGTGTGTGTGTGTGTGTGTGTGTGTGTGTGTGTGTGTGTGTGTGTGTCTTACAGTAACATCTGTGGTAGAGAAGATGGTGGAGAGGAGTAGAGTAGAGTAGAGTAGAGTAGAGTAGAGTAGAGTAGAGTAGAGTAACTTTATTAATCCCCAGGGGGACATTCAGGTGTCCAGTAGCTTACATAAATACACAAATAAACAAATGCCCACATGGACATTTCAAGACACAAATAACAAGGGAATAGTCAGGGGGGGGGGAAATAAAAAAGTAAAGATAAAGAATGTGAAAATGTTATATGTAAAAAATGTAAAAAGGTAATTGTGCAAAAAGACATTCTGAGTAGCAGTTGGAGCAGAGCAGGACAGAGAGGTCTTGCCCTTGACGTCTCTAGATGACGCTCCAAGAGAACATCTACAGTAACGCCGCTTCAATTCCACAGATGGAATTTCATTTGGAGGAATTCAACCAGATTGGCACAATGTCCTTGATTAGAGATGCTTCTCAAGAATGTGTAACAACTCTGTCCTTCCTATTTCTCTCTGTGACTGGCTGATGTGTGCTCTCTGTGTGACCGGCTGATGTGCGGTCACCACTTTACTTCTGAGATAGGACATCTCGTGCAGCAAAGCCATATACGTAGGAGCCTTGGCATATCAGCTAGTCACATGGCGGAGAAGTTGAAATAGCATGCGGCCAGCTCAAGCCTGCTCATTCGGGAATTTACATGTTTTGTACAGTGCATTCACAATGGTGTTGGTTAGTTTTTGCATCGTAGGCTATTGTGTGGCCCGTGTGCAGCTCATGTGATGCCACAGCTTTACTTATGGAATAGGAAATCTTAAGGAATAGTAAGGTTATGGGGAGGTGGGAATGCTTTTTAAACCAGTTTTTGTTCATAAAGCAGATATAGAATACCGCCAGGTGAATAGATGGCAGAAGTTACACATTTGGCTTTGAGATGTCTTACAAAGTAGATATGCTACATTCAGAATTCAGAATTACATTTCAGGTTTTGCTTTGTGGTGAGGCTGTATATCATTGTATAAATTATATTTTTGTACGTGTTTTATTTAATAATATATTTCATTTGTAAATGTTTCTTTTATTTACTTTTCGAAGCCATTAAGGTCACCTAATGCATTTGCACTGTCAGCTGAAATTGTTAGAAGTATCATTGAGGTCATTACTGTTTGTAAATGTTAGAATATGTGTAACATACAACCGATAAGCTTTCCCTATTTGCAGCAAAATTGTGAATTCATTTTTTTTAAGATAGGTAGTGTTTTTACCCTCACTAAACTTTGTTAGAGGGCATTCCTAAGCCCTAGCAGTCCATATACAGCTTACAATAGAGCTTATCACAGGACAGCAGAGATAGGAGAGTTGAATAGGGCCATTCACTTGCGCTGCGTCTGGCCAGACTGCTCTGTGATTTGATGTTCCCTGTGTGTGTGTGTGTGTGTGTGTGTGTGTGTGTGTGTGTGTGTGTGTGTGTGTGTGTGTGTGTGTGTGTGTGTGTGTGTGTGTGTGTGTGTGTGTGTGTGTGTGTGTGTGTCTCTCTCTCTCTCTCGCTTTTTCCCTTCCCCTCTGTGTGTGTGCGTTTGTGTGTATGTGTGTGTGTGTGTGTACTACCACAGCAGCAAAAGAAAACTCATCCCCTGTGAGAATCGTTGACTATTATTGTGTGAAGGTGTATGTGAAGGGGTACGTGTTCCCGCAGCAACCGAAATATGGAAGGTTTTTGTGTACAGCCATAAGCAGAGCAGACTCCTACAGAATGGAAGACCATACCTACATTACGCAAACACGCACATTCTCTGCAACTTGTCCTTGGGTTTTCTCAAAGGGTTTGCTCAAAGTCACTGTATGGATTTTCCCTGACACATCGTGTGTGTGTGTGTGTGTGTGTGTGTGTGTGTGTGTGTGTGTGTGTGTGTGTGTGTGTGTGTGTGTGTGTGTGTGTGTGTGTCTGTCTGTCTGTCTGTCTGTCTGTCTGTCTGTCTGTCTGTCTGTCTGTCTGTCTGTCTGTGTGTCTGTGTCTGTGTCTGTGTCTGTGTGTGTGTACCTGTGTGTGTACCTGTGTGTATACCTGTGTGTGTACCTGTGTGTGTACCTGTGTGTGTACCTGTGTGTATACCTGTGTGTGTACCTGTGTGTGTACCTGTGTGTATACCTGTGTGTGTACAGTGTACAGTGTACAGTGTGTGTGTGTAC
>NC_085863.1:32593444-32645944 GCF_034702125.1 Engraulis encrasicolus
TAAATTCAACGAACGATCTCCTGAGCAGTAGGCCATGAGGCAGGCTGCAAGGTCCTGAACATCAGAGAGAAGCTTATCACGTTCAGAGCCACTGCTGCCACCGTGCACACTCCTCACTGAAGGTGTATATAGTTCACTTGCAACAGTTCACTTTCCCAAAGCTCAATAATTGCCACATTCATCTCAACGCAGGGTCAGTGAGTAAATATTCCTCTGGGATGTCTCCTATATTCTGGAAATATATCACCTCAAACTCCCTCCATTAAACATCCTTTTAAGTATCCCTTTACAGAGCAGTAGCAAAGTGATTGGCAGTGACCTGAAAGAAGCCTACTGTATCACTCTTGTCTGCCTCACACAAACAATCTCCTTTTAAATGGAGGGAATTAGTTTTTTGTTTTCTCTTTTTTCTTGGCCAAAGCAATATGAGTGAAAACAAATATTGTGCAATACACAACCAGTTCTAAACACAGAAAAATGAATATCTGTCTGAGTCTGGTACTTGTGCATTAGTTGATGAGGGGGATGACAATGCAATTTTGCTTGTCAACGCAAATATTGCCATTTGTCTAGCATTGAATATAAAGTGTAAACACTTCACTGGACAATAAAGAGAACATTCCTGTAATGAAAAGAGAATGGATAACAGCAGCGGTTGGAGGGTTTGGGTGATTGTGAATAATGTGATTGTGGGAGCCGGGTTGTTTTTCATTAAAAAGAGATTCCCCATCACAGAGCATTGTGGTGTGGTGTACTGACAAACATTACTAATGGTCAACGG
Source organism: Engraulis encrasicolus (assembly GCF_034702125.1). Taxonomy (NCBI): domain Eukaryota; kingdom Metazoa; phylum Chordata; class Actinopteri; order Clupeiformes; family Engraulidae; genus Engraulis; species Engraulis encrasicolus. The sequence goes on from NC_085863.1 coordinate 32,594,226, forward strand.
CTGATTACAGAATCATTAGCATAGAGAAATCTCATTATGTCGTAATGCTATACCCGCTAATTTGTTTCCTAATTCATTGTAAACCCGGAAGCACGGTTGTGCCAACACACAGCACTAATCTTGTCAGTGTCGGTGTGAACACCAGGAATTGGGCTCTCTGTCACACATGAGATGGGAAATACAGCCGGCAGTTTTTTTTTAAGATCATTTCACACAATCCTAGGTTATATTCAAGCTGGCGAGTGACCCATTTAAATGTGGAGAATTGCTGACCTAGTTAAAAGTGTTTCAAGGGCTTGTTTGATGGGTAAGAGTAAGTTGGTCTCATTTCAGTGTTTTTCAGTGGCTTTTAAAGGTTACTGAGCATTTTTAGAATAATTGGAGGAGATCAACCAAAAAGCCATGTAGCCATGTGACATCTCTCTCAGGCCTGTCACAACCAGGCAAGCAAGATAGGCAATTGCCAAGGGCCCAGAGCCCCTGGCAAAGACAAGTTATGTACTTGTATTCAAATGACAGCAATGACACAACTTTGCTTGTGAGTGAACCATTACTTCTCATCACATAAAACAATCTAGCAAATAATGTGTCTGTCTAAAACATCAGTATAGGCCTATGTATGTGTTCAGTTCACAACAGATATATATATTTTTTTTTACGTTGACCCAACTACTTTTAATTTCCAGTGTATACACATTACGTTCCAAATTCTTCCACAAGTGAATGACTGTGAATGAGTGTTGACCCTGTAAAGAGCTTTTAAGTGTTGTCTTGAGGCAGGAAGGCCTGTAATAGCCTGTAAGAGTGGTCCATTTGTGTGTGTGTGTGTGTGTGTGTGTGTGTGTGTGTGTGTGTGTGTGTGTGTGTGTGTGTGTGTGTGTGTCTCTGTGTGTGTGTGTGTGTGTGTGTGTGTGTGTGTGTGTGTGTGTGTGTGTGTGTACCTGTCTGTCTGTCTGTCTGTTTGTCTATGTTTTTGCGTGACACACACATACTCTCACACACCTGACAGTGTGCTGCTGAAAATCATATCTTCCTGTCATTATAGGCCTATTCCCCATCATATTTTAGGAGATATTATATACAGTACTGCAGTGGTGTATGATGTACACCGGACCTGCGTGTGTATTCCTGGCTTTCACTCATTAAACCCGCTAGACTCTACAATACAGCTATTTTGAAGAATCATATCATGTGGAGCGGCTGTTTCCAATTGAGATCATACCTTTCGGGTCGTCAGATGGTGGAGATTGTTATTTATTTCCCATCATGCAATCTGGCCCTCCCTAACTGGCTTCACAATGCCATAATGTGCCCCTAGCATTGGGAAAACAGGCCCATCACTGGCCATAGGTGTGTGTATATGTGCTTGCGTGTATGTACAGTGTGTGTGTATCAGCCACCAAGCTATTTATCTTTTGCAAGATACATTTTTTTTTTAAAGAAACATGAATAAATGACACATTCTGGAGGCAGCAGAAGTTATTAAAGCGATATCTGCTCCATGCTAAATTGCTGTAATTGGCTTGCTTGGTGTACACTTATAATGACAGAAAATTGTACAGTGGAAATGGTCATGTCTCAATTTCATCACAGCTGTCTGTGCTCTGGGTGGGAAAGAGAAGATGTGCTTTAATAGGAAGAAAGAAAGAAAGACAGAAAGAAAGGAAGAGAGAAATAAATAAATAAATAAATAAATAAAGAAAGAACGAAAGAAAGATTTTCAACAATATGTTTCCTTCAAAGCAAGAAACAACCATACTTGTGTAAAACTGTTAACTTGATTTGTTTGGGTGTATTTGTTACACCACTCTCTAATTAATTGAATAGTTGCCTGATAACACGTATCTTGTTTGGTTGTGATTGTCACAGGGTTCTGAATGGAGTTAATGGGCTGAGGATTGAGAGCAAGGGGAAGCAGTTGATGCTGACCTTCTTCAACGTGACCGAGGAGGACTACGGAAACTACATCTGTGTTCCCATGAACTCCTTGGGAATCACAAAATTTAGGAGCTTCATATAGACCTACACACCTTCAGTTGACAAGTACTCAAATAAGCTATGCCAAAGCTGTACCGTTTCTTTTGCTATTGCCAGATGAATTCAGTCATCAAACTAGTCTCCCAACAGTTCCTGGCGCCAGGATATTTTACGTAGGGCCAATTCTCATGATCCAAGAGTAAAGCTCTTTGTCAGGGAACTGCCTACAGCTGTGTCAAAGGTGCCGTGTCGTAAGAACAGGTAGAGATTAAGAAAAGAGAGATTTTAAGACAGAAAAGAAAGAAACTCTACCTTTCCACCACACCCCTACTAGGTCGAGTCCGTGGATCTATTAAGCTATTCCTAATAGTCACACACCTTAAAGAAAATTAAAATTTATGTAATATCTATAAAGATCAATTTTCAATGAACCAGAACTCTGACCCCGTCATCTACAATATTACAAGTAATAAGGAGCGACCCAAAAATCTTCGTCAAGATCATGGCGTTGGGAAACCAGCTTCAGGACCTTAATCACATGACAACAGCAAACAACCACTTAAATACACTCACTTAGGATAAATGTTTCTGTCAACCAAAGGTATGAAGATGGTCTTACCACAAGCTCTGGACTCCAAATTAAATCCAATAAAATCCAAATTCTTTGTCTCGGTGGAACCTCCATCTGATAGTATCTAGGTTTTACTACTAATTAATATTTAAGACCAGATCCAGTGCAATAGTTGGAATTCAGAAATGCAAGGTTTATTGGCTTGAGAGAGGGAGAGGTGAGGCCAATAGGCCCCAAAGGCCTGTCCACAGGCCTCCCCACCCCCTCTCTCCAATGAGGTGTTAACAGGTAAAGATACAGAAGGGGCAAGAAGGGGGCAGAACAAAGCCAGTGCCTGGATTTAAAACACCCTCCACAGGAAGTGAGGTCACATGGAATGATGTCACATACAATGATAGTTTTAGCCAATAGCAATGGATAGGCAATTTCAAATCAGCAGTTTGGGGGAAGGGAAGTTCAGTACATCCTGATGCCATAAACAAAGGGAACTTTTATTTGGCATCGCACAGTCTAAAAGTGTTATTCAAACACGTATCAAACAATACATGGATATTGAAATGGTATGCGTGATTGGGGGCAATATTCAGATTCTTTCACAAATGCAACCCTCATCTTATACTGTATATGGTAGGACAACTCGCAACCATCTACCATAATCTGACTATACGAAAAATCATACCATAAATATATCATTAAATTACAAAAATTAAAGTATCGAAAATAATCGAATCCCTGCTTTATGAAATCGATACCATATCGTATCATCATGGAGGCAGTGATTTACACCTCTACTTATAACACGTTTGTTGAGACTAACGTGTATGTACTGTAACCACATAAGGACTCCACCACGAACATATAATGTATGCATATTTGCATACATTCTTCAGTGTTGTAGAGAATGAGGTGTAACCTGAGGGTAAGAGGGTACCAGCAGTAGCTGAAATGTAATCCAGGCCCACATGCAGAGCCTCGGCCAATTAACCCCCCATGATAACTACATCTGAGATACCGTAACACAGAACTAAACTGCAACCTTCAGATCTTCCCTTTGCCTGGCTTCCTTTTCGAGTTTCATCACTACCCTGTAATGCGTGACTGTAAACCACATTTGCGACTTGAAAGCACGAGGAGGTAATGAATGCAAATGTAGGCCATAATTTAGGCTCTCATCACCACCACCACAGTAACCCTGTATGGCGTTAGGAGTTTATTTTATTATTGATGAAAGCCCTCTGCAATGGATAACCACAAAAACAGGAATAAAAGGAGGCCAGCCTTGCGTGTACTTGTGAGTGTGTCATTATTGAATATTTTTCTCCCATTTCTCTCACAGGTCCTGGGATGCATGATCTTGACATCAACAGTGCGATCTCACACCTGCCAACACACCTCTCCCACCTCTATCACCTACCTACCCACCTATACAGTATTTTCGCGAGCTAACTGTAAGGAGTGTGCACCCTGTATGTGCTATGAATCATGACAGCTTTCCTTTTCGTGCGCCACCCTCAGTGTCATTAACAAAACAATCAGTTCCAACTTTTTTCAGTGTGATCTTTTATAATTAAGTACGTAATTACAAAGGCTCGAAATACATATAAACAACCTTTTTATTTACAGATGAAAGGAGTCTGTAATTCCATTTGATAGGTTTGATGTTGACGTGGGCGATGTCACTATGGCAAAAAAAAAAAATGGCAAAGACTTCTACTTCTGAGCAAGGCACCTTACCCCTGCTCCAGAGACTGGAACCAAGACCCTGTAAAATCTGTAAGTCGCTTTGGATGAAAGTGTTAGCTAAGTGCATAATTGTATCGTATATGTAATTATATAATGCTGATAATGTGCAATTCCTGGGCTTGAAAAGTGGGTGTGTCACCGAAACGTTGGAGGTTTGCTTGTCCAAAGCAGGTAGGATGCTAATGAAATGCTGATCACGCCCATCAGTAGAAGAGTAACACAGGTGCCTCTTGGACTTTGTGGAGGAGAGAGGAGCTGTGGTACCATGACATGAAGTTAGATGTCAGAAGAACAGTAACACAGCTCCCTCTCTGGCACTGTGGAGGAGACAGGAGCTGTGAATGGTGTGTGCAGAATTCACAATAATGAGGGATATGATGTGCAGCGTATCATTGGGGGGGTGTTGCAATATATGTTCAAGGCATTTGGGTTGTCTGTGTGCCTACTAGCATCACCTGACCAGGCTTATCGAAGCAGCACATTAACCACCTTGATACAGGAACTTGGGCCTGTCCCAACACAGACACTTATCAGGTGCACACAGGCAGAGAGAGAGGACCTACTGTCAGTCCTTTTAAACATCAAGTCCCCATCTCGCACGCATGCACGCACGCACGCACGCACACACACACACACACACACACACACACACACACACACATACACACTTGGACAGAAAAACATGAACACTGATAAAAACAAATGCTTGCATGTATACACATATATGCATGCATATGCCCTCATGCACAACCAAACGCAATCAGACATACACACACATTTGCAAAGATATTGCCACACTTAAAATACTTACATGGACTTACATGCACACTCATGCACATCTTCCCACATATACATACAAGATATTGTGCACACACACACATTCACACATTCACACATACAATACAGTACAGAATGCAAAAGTAATCTGAGAAAAAGGGTGATATCCTTGTGTTTAGCAGTGAATATTTCCTTTGGTAAACAGAGTTAGTGAACCAGATTCAGATGAACCAGCCAGTATGTGCCAAAGCTTCCAACCCTCTTATGGGTTACAGCCATTTATGAAAGACAAACTTCTCATGTTCACCACAGGGAATATACTGCATGTGTTTTGAAAATAAACAGATATAAAATACAATATCTTAATGATTTTCTCAATAGCGTGCCCCCTGGCCTCTCCTAGCATGAAGAGGATGAGGATGCAGGCGTTATCATCATAACCGCTTTCTCTGTAAATACTTTATAAGCCTCCAAATAAACAACAAAACTTGACCTTATTTCAGCACAGCACGTGAATGGCATCAATAACAACAAACACAGCAGAGGAGGATCGGCAAGTCTCAGCTCCAACAAATTGTTGATTTTTTTCTCTTTGTTGACTTAAAATTGGAATAGTATGGAAATGAAGAAATCATTAAATGACTGAATCATTAAATGATAAATAGAAATCAGACTTATGAATATAATTTGTGTCTATGCAGCCATTGTATGTCGTCTTTTATGCAGGAGTGAGATCTCGAAAAACATTTTTGATACCTTTTTATACCACCCACCATTTTCACCATTTTGATACTGCCATACCAAGACCTAAGTTGCTCATAAGGGGACCTGTCCATGCGCCTGGAGCTGAATGTTTATATTTGCATGTGGAGTACTATCATAGACATTCATATAGGCCTATGGACTTAGCAAACACAGCTCCAAATATCACTGTGAAGTTGTTCATAAGGGGGAGGATTATCCACTGTGAGCGGATGCTCCAAGTGAAGTATGTTACTGCTTCATGAGGGGATAAGCGTGGTGCAGAAAGCACCCCGAAAGATGCTTTTGTCACTGCCACTGACAATGTCACTGCCAGCCTCTCTTTTAGCTAACTATTGAATCCCCGCCACTTTTTGATTTAGAGGGGGAATTTCCCAGGGGGAAATTCAGGTGTCCAGTAGCTTACATAAATACACAACTGCCCACATGGACATTTCAAGACACAAATAACACAGGAATAGTCAGAAAATGAAATTAAAACAAGTTAAGAAAAAAAGTTATGGAAGTGTGTTAAATTTGGCTCTTAATACTAAATTGACGCAAATTTTATAACTTACAGAATCCACTATAACAGTCTTCGAGTGTATTTTTGACCTACTCTCTCCAAGTGTTAAATAAACTTAAGTCACATGTGTAACTGAGCATCGACCCCTTGCTGCTTCCTCATCCTCCACAAGGGGAGACAGCGGCCTATTCTCATCTTTGGGTCTTCTCCTCCACAAGACAACCCAGCTGGATGCCTTGCACTCCTTGTCCCATGTGCCTGCAATGTTGAAGTTAGCAGCAGACCTCCTGTGGACTACATCTCTTGGATTGCTACTGTAAGACAGCTTTCATTTCAATTTTCTGGCTTTTTAGGCACATGGGCACTCAGCATGGTGTAGTGCAGGGTTTCCCAAACTGGGGTGCGTGCACGGCCTGCCACAAGGGGGTACGTGAGCTGAAAAGAGCAATGGCTGAGATATGTGTTTTTATACAGAATTACGTAATGAACATTACACAGTTTAAATTGTTTGGTGAATTGTATGCTGGAAAGATCCACCTGAAGTGCAATTTATAACTTGTCATGCAACAAGTTCCATTGTAATAATGACAGAAAAAAATGTCAGCTCTATTGGAAATGAGGATTGCCCAAAATGTACGGCTGTGCAACATTCACTTAAGGGGTGCATGAACCACATTGAAATGTAAAAGGGGGTGCGCAGGGAAAAAAGTTTGGGAACTGCTGGTGTAGTGTATCACTGCGTCAGAGGGAGAGAATGACCCAAAATAGGGTTGATTGGAGATTCTTGTCACTGATAGACCAAGCAAAATTGTATCCCTTGCCGCACTTACTGTAGAGATAGTGTTTTGCATATGTGTCAAGATGACAAGAACACAGTAGTGTCACACAGAGGTGTTGTGACTGAGCATCAATCATGATGACCTACAAGCGATCACAGTGATGTGTATGGAACTCATGCAGTTAAGATTTGGTAATTATCGATTCTAGCTGAACTCCAGCAGAAATGTAATACTGCAACTAAGTAAAACAACTTGGAGTATTTTACCTAATTCCCCCCTGGACTATGCCTGGACTATGCCCACCACCAGGGCTGCCCCTTCGCATAGGCGGTACAGGCAAATGCTGAGGGCGCCACTCCAGTAGGGGGCGCCACACCAGAAAATCAGCGATGGGAAAAATCTAACGAATCTAATCTAATCTAAGATAAAGAATCTAACACATCATCACAATGAACAGAATGTAATGAAATCATCATGAAACCTAGAAATGCACTCTATGCATGAGTTTGAGTTGCTAGGTTACGGGGACGCTGCGCGTTGCACGCCACTCCGTGTCCTTGTTTTTATTTGAGTTTTTCATACTTTTTAATATTGTACTCTTTATTTCTTTTTAATCAATTTAGTGTATAGTTAATGTCTATATTTCGGGTATTTATCCCTGGTTTTATTTGTCGTTACTCTTGTTTTATTTGTTTTATTTCACCGTGGCAAGTTGACCTGGCTTTCGGTGAAGTCTGCGCTGCGCTGCGCTGTGCCATTGTCACTCTGCTTGAAGTTGAAAGCTTTTGCTTAGGCCTATGGGTGGACTGAAGTATTCGAGTGACCAACTTCAACACCTTTCATCCTTCAAAGTCCCCATCAGTGCGAGTGTGCATGAACTTTGCCGAGATGCAGGGATTGTAAAGAGGAAGCGCTACCTGCACCGCGGGAGACGCCGCTCCCAAAGACTGTCCGATGATGAAATCATCAATTGTCTCTCTTCGACTGCGAAGTCCCTGTCGGTGCGCGCTGGCCCGGAGGCCTCGCAAAGCAACTGTGAGTCCAGTTCCTGGAGGGATGATGAGATCCGCTCTCCTGATCCAGTGACCGGTGCGCTATGGTCTACTACAGTGGCTGAGGTCTGTTTGGAGAGGTCTCACCTCTCCGATGCCTTCTCTCCCCCTGCCAGTGGTCTGGCCAACACAGACTATCCGTTCGTCTCTTCCTGGACTGCTCCTGCCGACCATCATGGCAGAAATTCAGAGACTGTGTCTGCCCCTTCCGTCGGCTTGTCTTCGTCTGCTCCTGCTGGCCAGCAACTGGGGGGTAACGACGCGGAGACTGTATCCCCTACATCCATCGTCACGTCTGCGACTGCTCCTGTCGGCCGATGTCTATTGTCCAGAGGAGCGTTTCATCCGTCTCTTCCTGTCCAGCATCTGGATGGTGGTGGTGCAGATGTGCCTGCTCATGTGACTATCTCGTCTCTGACGGCCCAGTCACGGTCCACTGGAGCGTTTCATTCTGATCCATTGGCAATTACGGATTCACATGTGATTTCGAAATTGAACCTTGAATTGCGCCACCACCACCCTGGCATTCGAAATCATCGGACTAAATGCAACAACAGAGTCTCTCGTAAGTCGCTTGCTCGTTCTGTAAATGTGGACAATTTGTGTAGTGTAAAACTTTCGGAGCCCTCTTCTAATCTTGGGTCTGCCACACTCTCGTCCTTTGCTCTTTTAAATGTTCGGTCCCTCAATAACAAAGGACCATTTATTAATGATGCAATTACAGATATGGCTTTGGACTTCATGTGTCTGACAGAAACCTGGCAACTTCCTCATGATTACATGTCGTTAAATGAAGCTTCACCTCCTGGCTATTCTTTTATTGAGAAGCCCCGCCTCTCAGGGCGCGGGGGAGGTCTGGCTGTTATTCACCGCTCTGATTTTAATGTTGTGTCTGTGCCGCTGCAGCTATTTGCATCTTTTGAATGTCTGGCTGTAGGGTTCACTGGGAGCCAACCTTTACTCTTATTACTTGTCTATAGACCCCCTAAGGCATCATCTGTCTTTATTAGTGAATTTACTGAGCTGCTCTCTTATGTATGTCCCAAGTACTCCTCCATCCTGGTTTTTGGTGACTTCAACATTCATGTTGAATCTCATAACTGTAACTTTGCCATTCAATTCTTAAATGCTTTAAACTGCTTTGACTTTACCCAGCACATACATTTCCCTACACACTCCAAAGGTCACACACTGGATCTTGTGTGCTCCAGTGGTACATCACCATATAACATAATGCCTAAAAATCTGTCAATCTCTGATCACATAGCTGTTCTTTTCCATCTTGCTATCCCTGTTCCCCAGCACCACCGCCGCCCCCTTCGCTCCATCACATACCGTAATACTAAAAATATCAACATAACTGAGTTAACAGAGCTTTTACAATCTCAGCTGTCAGTGTTACCTCCCAGTCTGTGCTCTGGTGATCTTGTGTCATCATATAACTCTAACCTCTCCTCTACACTTGACAAACTTGCCCCCCTGAAAACGCGTGTTGTCTCATTTTCTCACTCTGCTCCTTGGTTTAATTCTGAGCTTAGGGAAATGAAGGCAGCTGGCCGTAGGCTTGAACGTCTCAGTAAAAAGACTGGGCTTACTGTTCATGCGCTTGCTTTTAAGGACCATGTCCTAGCATACAAGGAAGCCCTAAACAAGGCCAAGTCCTCGTATTACAGCTCTATTATCAGTACAGGCCAGGGCAATCCCAGAGCACTCTTCTCCACTGTTAACAATATCCTCAAACCATCCCAACCCTTCCCACTTACCCCTTCAACTGATCTCTGCTGTGAGTTCTTGAACTATTTTAATAACAAAATCAACACCATTTACAGTCAACTACAGTCTCTCCCCTCCCCCACTCTAAATGACAGCCCTTCTCTTCAGACACCTCCTCAAATATTTTCCTCCTTCTCTCCCGTTAATATTGAAACTGTCTGTGATCTTGCCACGAAGGCCAGGATTTGACCTGTCTCCTGGACCCTATGCCCTCCTCTCTTGTCAAGGCCTGTCTACCAGTTCTCAGTCCCCTCCTTACTAACATCATTAACACCTCTCTCCTGACAGGCATAGTTCCAAACTCCCTAAAGATTGCAGCCATCACGCCTGTCCTCAAAAAAACTGGAGCTGCAGCGGATGATTTTAAAAACTACCGTCCCATCTCAAACCTTCCCTTCATCTCCAAGCTGCTAGAGCGTACTGTGGCCTTACAGCTTCAAGAACACATGACATCATTTAGCCTATGGGAGGAACTGCAGTCTGGGTTCAGGGCTAAGCATAGCACTGAAACTGCACTAGTCAAGGTCGTAAACGACCTTTTGTTAGCTGCGGATTCAGGCCATTTCAGTATCCTCCTGCTACTTGATTTAACAGCTGCTTTTGACACAGTCTGCCACAACGTCCTTCTCACAAGGCTGGAAACCCTATTGGGCATCACTGGTACTGCACTCTCCTGGTTCAGGTCCTATCTAACTGGAAGAGAGCAGTTTGTCTCTATTGGTGATTTCCGGTCTCCAAATTCAGTCCTCACACATGGTGTTCCTCAAGGCTCAGTTCTAGGCCCCCTACTCTTCATCATTTATATTCTTCCCCTTGGTAACATACTCCGAAAACATGGTCTAAATTTTCATTGTTATGCAGATGACACCCAAATTTACATTCACACCAAACCCTCCCATCCACTCCCCCTCGCTAACTTAACAACCTGCCTAAATGAAATTAGTAATTGGATGACCCAAAATTTTCTTAAACTTAATCAAAACAAAACCGAAGCCATCATCATCGCCACTCCATCATTACTTAAAAAGATAAACCTTTCTCAGTTCTCTATCCCTGACTATTTCACCTCCACTTCCTCTGAAGTAAGAAATCTGGGCGTCATCATCGACTCTTCGCTCTCCTTTGAATCCCATATCAAACACCTCACCAAAACTGCATTTTTCCACCTTAAAACCATCTCCAGACTCCGCCCTTCTCTTACCCCTACCTCTGCTGAGACCCTCATCCACGCTTTCGTAACCTCCAGATTAGATTATTGCAATGCCCTACTCACTGGTCTCCCTACTAAATTGATAAACCGTCTACAATACATTCAGAACTCAGCAGCTAGATTACTCACACACACCAGACCCTGGCATCACATTACCCCTATCCTCTATCAATTACACTGGCTTCCTATCCATTCACGTATCCATTTCAAAATTCTCCTCCTTGTATACAAGGCCCAGCACAACCTTGCACCCTCCTACATCACAAGTCTCCTCACCCCATACAATCCCACCCGCACACTACGCTCCACTGACTCACTCCTCCTTACAGTTCCCTCCACACACCTGCGCACCATGGGCGACAGGGCATTTAGTGTTGTTGGCCCCAAACTTTGGAATTCACTCCCACTGTCTCTTCGTCAGTGTTCCACACTATCTACTTTTAAATCTAAGCTGAAGACACACCTTTTCATTTCTGCTTTTCCACTTCAGTGACAGGCACTTCCACTTTATTTTAATCATCAGTTTATTTTTAATTTTACATACTATTTTTTTTTTTTTTTCCCTCATTTTATTTTATTTTCAAATGCATTCTACTTCTTTTTCTTACTTGAAAACATTTATCTTTATTGTACTTTTATTTCTATTTTATTTTTGCATTTTAATTACTCTCCTATTGTTAATTCACTGAAGCTTTGTTTTACTTTCCCTACTGTTATGTATTTGTTTTGATTGTAAAGTGTCCTTGGGTATCTTGAAAGGCGCTCAAAAATAAAATTTATTATTATTATTATTATTATGAGAGTGCACCCCAATGTGATGGGTAGGGTGGCAGTAAACTGTAAAAGTTAGCGTGTAGGGGGCGATGATCTCATACTCACCTTGGGCAGAAAATGGACAAGGGTCGGTCCTGCCTACCACCTCCCACCACCATAAGATTATCTACAGGACACAGACGGGCGGGGGAGAGGGGCAGAGGAGAGAAGAAGATGGGACAGGAGAAGAAGTGCTACATGAGAGTAGGTTGAATGAGAGAAGGGTATAAGGGCTAGAGAGGAAAATGGAGAAAAGAAGAGAGGAGGAAGGAGCAGAGGAGGGCAAGTGAAATCTGTTTACACAGACACGCTTTTCAACAGCAACATTACCGGTTATTCAGATCAACCTCTCCCCCAACACTTCACACCTTTGGCTTTTTCCCTTCTGCCAAGCCTGTGCTAACCGTAGGAGTGTTGTCAACAGAGATGGGATTTATGGCGGGATCCGGATCATAGTGGCTCGTTCCTTTCAAAGAGCCGTTCAATAAACTGGCTCTTTTGGCTCTTTTTAAAAATTATTTAGTCAGTGCTTAGAATGTATTTTTTTGATTCCACCTCTAGGTTATTTTGTCCAAACAGCAACTGATTATCCTTGTGCTTCTAAAGACCCTTTTATGCCACTCTTTAACACGATTGTGTATTTTCCCAAATTAAAGTACTCATGTCAAGATCACATGCTTGAAAATAATGAAAAATGGACGAAAAAGCGGTTAATTGGCTCCCCCAGCTGTGATCCGGTTCCCATCGGTCAATTCTGGGAGCCGTTCAAAAGAATCGGCTCGTTCAGGAACGTCACAATTCTAGTGGTAAAAAATGACACCTGGAAAATGAACACTGGGAGCAGCGACATACGCACACATGAATGAATTAATTGAAATCTTCGAAATCTTCACACCGCTGCCTTTTCAAGAGCAACACATTACCTGCTATTCAGAGCAACCGCTCTTTTTCCAAGAGTTCACACTTGTAGCTTTTATCACTTGTGTGAAGAAATTGTCCCAACCCTCAAAGTGGACACTGTAAACAGCATAATATGGATGTCACATGAATGAATGAATGAATGAATTGATAAACTTTGTCAGCCCTCCATGAGGTGGGACATGGGACTTCATCTCTACTTTTGAACACACTATGTGGGGTGAAGACTATGTGGGGCAGCCGTGGCCTAGTGGTTAGAGAGTTGGTCTTTCAATCTGGGGGTTGCAGGTTCAAATCCATGGCTGAAGTGCCCTTGAGCAAGGCACCTAGCCCCACATTGCTCCAGGGACTGTAACCAATACCCTGACAAATAATAACTGTCAGTCGCTTTGAATAAAAATGAAAGCATCAGCTAAGTTAAATGTAATGTAATGTTATAATGTATCCATGGGCAGATTATCCTTTAGAGCCAGTGACACAGTGCCCAGGGGCACCAACCATGTACACCCAGTTAAGGGGCACCACATGACACAAACTTCATAAATATTGTTCATGAAGCACCTGAGAGGTGTTAGTACCCGGGGGCACCACAGTGTCTTAATACGGTCCTGTGTGCAGGGGCACCGCTAAAAAGTTTTGGGCCCCATGAAAGATTCAAATTTTGGGCCCCCAAAATGCCAAATTATGTTATCAGCATCCTTCCAGGGGCCCTGCCAATGCTGTTGGGCCCTTAGAATCAGTAACACCTTTCCCCCCCTCGCGGCACCCATGCCTGTGTGTATGTTAAGGTGCCGGTATGCTTGCTGCGAGCTGTAAATTACGCGCGTCACCGCAAGCAACCGACAGCACATGCTTGCTTCAAAAGCAGTTGACCAAGACTCAAAATACTGGCGGTATCATCCAGGGGGCAGAGAGCACGCAGCATTGGGATGCGGAAATTGGGAACACAGATGGCAAGGAAAACAACAAAACAAAAAGAGGGGCTCCCTGGGCAAGGAAAGAATACCGCTACTACTCCCGTATGTGCACGCTCCTTTTTCAAAGTGCAACAAGGAAGTATGATCACAAATGTTTGAAATTTCGGACAAACTCAGTGAGATGCTCTTAAAAGTTGCTGCCATTGTCGTTTTCATATCAAGCACACGCGTGGAACTGCGCAGTCCATATTACGATCGCCCCCAGCGAGTTTGAAGATATTGCACCTGACGCACGCATTTGGCTGCCATGTCCAACGTGCGCGAAATTGACATTAAATACGCATGTTAACGCGTTCATGAACGAATCGTGCACGCGCTCGCGTATCTTGCAGCAAGCATACCGGCACCTTTATGTTGTATGTTAAGTTGCCTGTAACGGTTTGTGTATGCCTGGGGACCATGTGGCAAACTAGTAGCATCTGGACTATTGGGAAAAAATACATATACACAACATCTAATGACACACCATCTGTCTTACAATCTTCCCTAAAACTCGTGGGTGTTTTTCACGATTACGGCAATGTGTGTGTGTTTGTGTGTGTGTGTGTGTGACATAACTGCTCAGTGGGAAACGTGCAGTATTTCAGATGGCAAGTGTGAAATCTGCTTTTGTCACAATTTCATCACTGGAGCTCAAGTAGCACAGCTCCAGCAATCATCAGATACATCTGTGTCTCAGTGACACATGGCAGGAGAGAGTGAATAGAATGAAACGCACATATGCACATGCACACACACACACACACGCACGCACGCACGCACACAGACACACACACACACACACACACACACACACACACACACACACACACACGTACGCACACACACACACACACAGACAGAGAGAGAGAGAGAGAGAGAGAGAGAGAGAGAGAGAGAGAGAGAGAGATAACAGAGAGAGAGAGATAACAGAGAGGGAAGAGAATGAAACAGTCTTTTGATCTACAGGAGACGCTTTAATTATGTGAAACATGCGACACCTTCATTTCTTGGGCCCAGATGGCTCCCGCTCCTATTTCACTCTGATTTCACTCTGTACTTCTCCATTTCCATACAAAGCCTATAGTAACTGTAATAAAGGAATGTGTTTCTTAGCGATTACAGTATAAATACATACAATAGGTAGATAATAGGAGGGAGAGGGAAGAGAATGAAACAGTCTTTTGATCTACAGGAGATGCTTTAATTATGTGAAACGTGCGACACCTTCATTTCTTGGGCCCAGATGGCTCCTATTTCACTCTGTACTTCCCTGTTTTGTGATGTACTGTAGCCTAACTGTAATAAAGAAATGTGTTTCTCAGATGTTGTGAATAAAGGATTCTTACTTATTATTAATTTAATACTTGTGAAGACTGAATAAACAATTGATGAAAAAAATATCCATGTGCTCTTGTGAAGTTATTTACTCAAATGCTAATTTCCAGTTAATTACTCATGCAATTAGAGAGTTACTTTATTCCCATTGCATTAATATTAGCCTACAGTAAATACACATAGCCTACATAAATGACAGTCAGGCGTTAAGAAGGAGGGGCAAAAAGAGAAATTCAGAATATTAATGTACACGAAAGGAGATTGTTCAGCTCTTGAATTGATGAACTGTGTGAATTCATGCATGCACACACTCTCACGCACACGCACACACACACACACACACACACACACACACACACACACACACACACACACACACACACACACACACACACACACACACACACACACACACACACACACACACACACACACACACACACATTCCTATCTTTTTCTCTCACTTGCTCCATCCCTCTCTTCCTCTCATTGTTAAACTCTCTCAGCCTAGGAAAAGCTCTTGCTGTTTGTTCCCAAATAGTGTACACTGATCTATGATCCCTTTGCTCCTATTGTGAGGAGTAAACCCAGCAGAGGATTTATATATCCTCTAAAGCGCTGCTTTTTGAAGTGTCTCCTGCCACCATCTCGCTTGCATCTTGAATTAATAGAGGGCCATTGTGTGCCAGAGAGAGAGAGAGAGAGAGAGAGAGAGAGAGAGAGAGAGAGAGAGAGAGAGAGAGAGATGCTTCTTTTCCCAAATGGATTTGTCTCGTGTTCGCTCCCTTGTCAAGCGTCTCTCCACGCTCCTAATGTCAGACCCACAGCAGCAATAGCTTCCACGTCTTTATGTGCATGTGTGTGTGCATGTGTGTAACCTTTCGAGATAATTCAAGTTTTGCAGTGAAATTAGGTTATTAACTTTTCATGGCAAGACAGTTTGTAGGCCTGTGTTTGTTCTAAAAAGCAATGATGTAAATGTTTAATAAAATCTCATGAGAGTTTTCAGAGTTGAGAACTACTGCAACTCACTCATGACAGGTCTACCTGCTTGTGCGCTAAAGCCTCTGCAGATGATCCAGAATGCGGCGGCACGGTTGATATTCAATCAACCCAAAAGGACCCATGTTACTCCTCTATTTATTGAGTTGCACTGGTTACCGATCGCCGCCCGGATCAAGCACAAGGCATTGACCCTTGCCTACAAAACCATCACAGGAACGGCCCCAGCTTATCTGAAGGACCTACTAACGCCTTATGTTACTGGAAGAGAACTGCGCTCATCCAGCACAAGCCGTCTGGCTCTGCCATCCAGTCGCTCTAGGTACTCCCAGTCAAGATTGTTCTCCGTTGTGGTACCCAAGTGGTGGAACAGTCTCCCAGAGGCAGCAAGACTAAGCACATCTCTTGCAGCCTTCAAGAAACAACTAAAGACATTCCTCTTTCGAGAGAATCTACTAGACTAATGATTGAACTGGCCTTGCCCCAGGGCAGAATCCTGACATGATGTTTAGTCTAGTTTAGTTTGTGAGTGTGTGTTTGTGTGTGTGTGTTCTCGTTATTTCCTCATTATTAAAAAAAAAAACTAACCCCTCTTTGTAATTGCACTTGTTGTTCTGTATATCTCCTGTGCACTTTGTATTTGCTTGTGATGTTGGCTTGATTATGTCCTCTTCTGAAAGTCGCTTTGGTTATAAAGCGTCTGCCAAATGCAATGTAATGTAATGTAATGTAATGAGAAAGAAAATATTATCAGATCGCCTTGGGTTGAAGGAGTTGTCTCAAGTTTTTCCATTCAGTAGTTCACAAAGACTTCAAAAAAACATAATGATTTATGGTACTGTACTACAGCAGCACTTGCTGTCAAGCCGCCTGCAACTGGCCATTTATAACAACAAAGTATGACAGAAGTTGAGAGACTCAACTCGCTGCACATACTTACCTATGTTTTATTTCTCCGATGCTTGTTTATGTCTTATTTCATAAGTGGCTTTGAGTATCTGCGATGTAGCTTACTGTAGTATAATGCCATTTAATGGTTTGTCATGACAACTCACACAAAGCATAAAGGTAGAAACTTTATTGTTGTTAGTCTTCAAAATCAAACAAATAGAAAAAGAAACGTGAAACAGCAGTCCATTTTACAGTACATGGAATGAAATGCCGTCACTTTTGAAAAAACATATGCACAGGCAGACTGTAATGAAATGATGCTTGTGATCCCCTTGTTAATCTCCCTCGGTTACAAGAGGTGTAGGAGTGCTGTTCATCACCTTGAAGATCAGACCGTTTAACATGGCAATTTGATCATGAAGGTGGACCCTCGTCTCTGTAACAATAAGTGGAGAGACAAACAGAGAGGTGGGGTCTCTCTCTCTCTCTCTCTCTCTCTCTCTCTCTCTCTCTCTCTCTCTCTCTCTCTCTCTCTCTCTCTCTCTCTCTCTCTCTCTCTCTTCAATCAATCATTTCAATGAATTAGTCTTACTATGACATCAGAAAACTAGGTGAGGCACGGTGTGTTTCTGTTGGACAACCAAAGATGGGCCACTGAGCTTCAGGGAATCCGCACTATCATGTGTGCACATTTTAATACATCAGTACTGTTTTAAACCTGAATTTAATACAGGAACTTGATAATTATATCTCTTAAATATTCTCTTTCACTAAAATATTACTATATGTAGGCCTATGCACAATAACCCAAACAAAGATAAACACAAAGGTGAGTTGACAAAGTCTCAAGGACAATCGAGGTTTGAGTCTGCTAGACCCTTTATTCCAGTTTTAATCCCTCACATCTCTGACTTTTTTGGCAAACACCAAAGGATTAATCCCCTGAAACACCTCAACATGCCTCTTGTTTTGGCTGAGTTTTCACTCACAAGATTAGCAAATCAAATGTACCCTCATGAAAGCGTCTGAGGGCCCACTGGGTCTGTCAGTGGCAGTTGCTACACTTCAACCCTCCAATCAACAAATCCCTTTACTCACCACTATCTACAGACAGGGAATTGTATCCAATACTATTCACAGACAGCGGCCTTTATCCAATACTATTCACAGACGGGACTTTATCCATCACTTTTCATAGACAGGGGACTTTGCCAGTCAAACTAAATTGCTCCTCAACCCAACATGTCTCTCTGATGTGTTTGTTGATTGTGCTGCACATTGGATAAACATGTACCGTGGTCAGTCCCATGGGTGAGGGGGTGATGGTGGTGTGAATGCTAATGCCCATGCATCGTGTTTTAGGGTTGCTATCTGGTTGTTGCGCTAATTTCGATATCCACAACACTATTAAAGGGGTTAATGGCCATTGTCATCACAGTGCACACTATGTCTGTGTTACGCAATTGGGGGTAGGAGGGCATTTTTTTAAATTGTAGGTGGTCAACATTATCCATTGTGATCAAACAGCACAACACACAGTGCACGCAATGACATTCAGTGCTTCTAACACCTCACCCCATTGGACAGTCTGACAGGGGAGTATACCATGCTCAGTGTACCTCAGTTAGAGTGACGGATGGAGGAAAGAGTGCTAGTTATTCACCCTCCTTCAACCACGTATCGGTGTTGAAAATGCAACTTTCACCTGTCACCTACCTTTGGGAGGAAATTTGGAAATGTAACCTGTCACTCTTTTTGCTGCTAGTCCAGCTCCTGTACTACTACCGTGTGTGTGTGTGTTTGTTGTGTGAACTAGAGCTGATCAAAATAGATGCACTGCTTCCTAATCAAGAAATGTAATGTGAGTGGAAGTACAGTTAATAATGAGTTAGTGGTAGCATGGATAAAATGTTTGAATTGAATTACTCTCTACCACGCGTGAATTTAAAAATGTGTGAGTGTAATGCAGGAATGAAGTAGCTTCAAGTTTCTTCAAGATGGACGTGCAGTTGGACCATTTGGGGCAGATTATTTGTTGTTCTCAGTGCTTTTATTTACCCATTAAGGCAATTGAGGTGTCACACTGTGATTCCCCACACTGACTGGCCTGCCTTGTGTGGTGCATTAGCAATGGCGGAGAGTCATTTGCAACTATAAAACAGTCCAATTGTGCTGATGAATGTCCAGGTTGGGGCACTTTGGAGATCAGCCTGGCGTCATCTCAACAGATGTTGCCATCCTCTTATTCCGTCACGTCCCATTGACCCAGAGATTCTGTCATTACCGCCCCGCTATGCAGAGAGTGAAGTACCACTTGACAACAGCCACCAAGCCTGTGACAGTAAACAACTTAATCCCTACTCATAGTCGAGTGTATTCACTAATATGATTACTATGTAATGTGGGGGCCCATAACAAAGTCTAGCTGCTAATCTACAGGTGCGTAAACAACTAAACTCATTACTTTGTATATACAGTATGAAACTGTATATCCATAGTATGCCATCGTGACCCCAAACAAAGTCGCCAAAAACCTTGGCGTCATGATTGATGATGAGCTGTCATGCTCCGACTACATCAACTCAGTCATCCGGACCTGTCGATTCCAGATGTCCAACGTACGGAATATCAGACCTGTGCTGACACAATATTCTACACAACGACTGGTGCAGGCCACTGTCCTGTCCCGCGTTGACTACTGCAACTCACTCATGACAGGCCTACCTGCTTGTGCGCTAAAACCTCTGCAGATGATCCAGAATGCGGCGGCACGGTTGATATTCAATCAACCCAAAAGGACCCATGTTACTCCTCTATTTATTGAGTTGCACTGGTTACCGATCACCGCCCGGATCAAGCACAAGGCATTGACCCTTGCCTACAAAACCATCACAGGAACGGCCCCAGCTTATCTGAAGGACCTACTAACACCCTATGTTACTGGAAGAGAACTGCGCTCATCCAGCACAAGCCGTCTGGCTCTGCCATCCAGTCGCTCTAGGTACTCCCAGTCAAGATTGTTCTCCGTTGTGGTACCCAAGTGGTGGAACGGTCTCCCAGAGGCAGCAAGACTAAGCACATCTCTTGCAGCCTTCAAGAAACAACTGAAGACCTTCCTCTTTCGAGAGAATCTACTAGACCAGGGGTACTCAATTAAAAGTCCCCGAGGGCCAGTTTTTCAAAATTCCTCCCAATAAAGGGCCGGGCCGGGCTGACACGACCCCCACCAAAAAAATGATATATATATATATATATATATATATATATAAAAAGATAAGGCCTTTGTAATCACAAAACACACGCACTCACACCCACAGCAGATATTTAGTTTCCAGTGACAGGATGGGAGAACATTTCTCTCATAAAGGGCCTGCCTGCCTTGCTGTCATTGCCACCCACCCTTCAGTATTTTTTTTAAATGACATAAGATTATATTTTTTAAACGACATAAGATTAGCCTATATTTGCAGACTACATTCATAAACATTTTTTTCTTAGTGAGAAAACCAATAAGCCTGAAGATAACACTTTTCAAACAAATGTTGCTTATTATGACTTTGTTTATGCAGCTCTCACATGCATAATGAGAATCAGATGCAATAATGGACCCAACAAAGAGGACACATAGATAGGAGGACACCAGGTTTTGCCAACAAGAAAATGGCACATTGATGCAATGTTGATTAAATGCAACAGCCAATAATAAATCATCAAGTTGCTCATAACTTTGTTTGAAATCTTATGAGGGGCTTAGCTTTCCAAACGAACTATTTGGGGACTGTTTAAAACTGTGAAAAGTTTATCAAGCAATTCGTTTTTAAGTAGGCTACCCCTAGTTAGCTGCCAGCAGAGCTCAAACACAATTTGCCTTCATTTGTGTTAGCAACTAGCTACAGCTAGTGCTAAACCAATTCGAAGTCCTAACACACTGTATGCAATGAAATGTGGACCATTACTTTCAAAAACGAGGCAAAGAGAACTTTGTAAATAATTTATTTACAAGTTCTACCGTCCTTCCCTCCAGTAGTCTACCTCACAACAGCCTCTGCCACCCTCATAGTCACTTCTGTTTGGAGCCTGCAGGGAGAAACTGATTGAGGGGGCGGAGACACGGCACGCATCTTCCTAGCGTCTGTGGCGCGATTTCAAAATAAGAGCCGGCAGCGCGATCGGACCAAAAAAAAAAAAAAAAAATTTTTTTTTTTTTTTTTTTTTTTTTTTAATTTTTCAAAATTATTCGAGGGCCACAAATAGATGCCCCGCGGGCCACAAGTGGCCCGCGGGCCGCTATTTGAGTATGGGGGTACTAGACTAATGCTTGAGCTGGCCTTGCCCCAGGGCAGACTCCTGTCATGATGTTTAGTTTAGTTTAGTTTGTGTGTGTGTACTCGTTATTTACTCTTTAATTAAAAAAAAAACAAAAAAAAACTAACCCCTCTGCAACTGCACTTGTTGTTCTGTATATCTCCTGTGCACATTGTATTTGCTTATGATGTTGGCTTGAATATGTCCTCTTTTGAAAGTCGCTTTGGTTATAAAGCGTCTGCCAAATGCAATGTAATGTAATAATGTAATGTAACTGTGTCAAACATCTTGTATAGAATCAAGTGAAGAGAAAATCCAAAGTGCTTCAGAAAAAATCTTGAAGGTGCTCTTTGGTGTTGGGGAAAAAACAATATCTTGTCAAAAAAGGGAGTCCAAGGCACTCTTCTTGTGGAAAAATATTAAAAAGCCTTTATTGAAACATGGCTAAAAAGTTTTAAAACATGGGAGCAGAGACCCACGCGTTTCGGCGCAAGCCTTCTTCAGGGTGAAGAATGTTGACCAAACTCTCTAATGCATGTACTTGCTACCGTAACTTGACTTAACCCTCATATTTTGTTCAATTCCTGTTAACTTCCCTTGTGTCCAGGGTTGTGTTGTATTGTTAGTCTCCCTTTTATATGAACATGTTTGCTGTAATATACTTTGTGTGGGCCTGGGATCCCATTATATCAGTACATTGCCCGATTAGCCTGCTTATCCCCATTACAATGCTTTCTCTGGGATGTAGTGTACCACTCGCATTTCACATCAAAAACATGACACAGAGCTTATCTTACTGTACAATTGTCCTCTCATATTCGAGTGCTATGAATAGCAGGCATATTACTATGAATTAATATGAATAATTTGTTTCATTTTTTAATAAAACAATATGATATCCCAACAGGTCAGATTGTTAGCAGATGAGCTGACTGTCTCTGCATTGAAATGCAGAACAGTTGTCATTCATGTTTTGGCAGTAATTCCTGCTTTGTAAGCATTTTAAATATCTGGGTCAAAAAAGACCTGAACTCCACAATTGTTCATTTTTAGCAAGACCATTTTCAAATTTATAAAAAGAAAAAATATTTTTCTATTTTCTTCAACTAGATATTCCTGAAATTAAAAAGCCTTGATGTAATAATAAGACTGAAAGTGACACTATGTGGTTGTTTTAGACCATTAAAAATTTGGTGGGACTGGTGGTGACCCGGGTAGTTACTGGGATGGGCATAAAACAGTTGCAAACATGACAACTGCTATTAGTCAAACATGAACGTGTGAGTGCACTTGGAAAGGAGTGCACTTGTTGTATGGCTACAAAATGTAGAGGAGATGAGTATGTTCACTATTGACTACTGTGAACTTGGTAAAGAGTGCTCATTAATATACAATATTTACTAATAGAGGAGCATAAATGAGTGTGCTTACTAATGAGTAAACTTGGTAAAGAGTCATTGTTTATGATAACTAATTTAGAGGAGCATGAAAGAATGTAGCCTGAAGACTGGTTTCAATAATGTCCATTTGTTAAATGTCCAATTAAAACTACGTATAAATGAATAAATTAAAAGCATTTTTTAAAAACTCAGCCTTTAAACCATCTTTATAAGACTTTTTAAGACACATACAAAAAAACAGAATACAGTGAAGAAATGCATTGCAGCAACTACACAAAAAGACGAAGAAAAGAAAAGGAAACCATCAAGCCTCCATCGGGAGAATGGCTACACAGTGCACTGAGATGAAATGAATGTGAACTGAAGACATCACACAATGGCACTCCATGGGCTGTTCCCAGTGTTTAAAATTCTCTTTGATGTCCTAGCAGAGTGACTTTTAATTTTGCATTGCCCATGCCTGAAGTCTCAGTATCCTTCTTTAGGGCCCTGCCATCCAATTATAGCAGCACAGCAGATTACTGTAAATCCTGAATAAGGATAATTACTATCACCACCACTACTCTGGCTTCCCACAATTGAAATCGAAGTCAAAAATGAATCTCTAGAGAAATACTGTTAATAAACTGATTGTTAATTGTAATTTAGTGTTTAAATTAGACTATATTATTGGGAAGGCACATGGTGACGGAAACAGCATCCTGTCCCCTGTGTGTGTGTGTGTGCTATGTGCTGTCTGCATGTGCGTGTGTGTGTGTGCGCGCATCTGTGTGTGTGTATGTGTATGTGTGTGTGTGTGTCTATGTATTCATGTTTGGGTCTCCAGGTGTGCTGGGGAAATGTAAGCACAGGTGGGGATCCCAGGTGGTACTGTACTAGCTCCCCAAGACAACAGGTGAGCAATACATGCACTCTTTTCGCTTGTTTCGCAGTTCTTCTGTTTTGCCGTCAAGGGGTGACTATTCCAACATTGGGATGCGAAGCTGTTCCATGGACTAAAATGAACATTCAAGTGTCCCCCAAGTTCCTCTGCAGAGCTGTTGCGGGTGTTTTGACAAGGCTGACAGCCCCCAGCCTTCTCCAGACGATCCCTATACTACCCGGGATGTGGGCTTGTGGAGGGTCCCGGACACTGCTTCCATTTTATGGGAGTGGTTATGAACATCAATTCTTGATTAGACATGTGTGACTATTTTAATTATGGTATTTGGAGAAAATAAATATTAGATATGGACTAAAACGTGTCCTGGCATTTTCTGGGGTGTACAGTTGCTCCTCAATATTGTACCTGCAAAAGGGGTATCACACACATAAACAAAACTTGTACAAACATGCATACACAATAGAACAAGTAGTCAAGTAAAACAAGACATGTACATGAAACATATAAAACACTTGCATGCCCAAGGGTTGCACCCAGGGTTCGAATCCGGACAGGGTCATTTCCCATCCCTACCCCATCTCTCTCTCTCCACATTCGGTTCCTGTCGCTCTTCACTGTCCTGTTTGAAAGGCAAAAAACAACATACAAACATACAAAAAACAACAATATCTATAAAACAAGACATGTACTTGCACATAGCAGAGAAGCACATGCCAAAAAACAAACTGAACAGGGTGCGATTGACAGGGTGTAATGCGGGTAGTTTGGTGGGTTTGGTTGGAAAGAGAGTGCAGTATATAATCACATTTATCATCTCAGCAACAGCATTTGGCTCACATTCACATTCGAGCTGAGAGCCCCTCAGCATGAGGCAATGAGAGAGCGGAGAGTGTGACATGCAGAGACAAGTGTCGCCTCAACCCACTTAGCTTGTCACTCACTCACACCACCTAAATTGGCTACCAACAGTATGTAGTAAATGTTAGACTTATAAACATCTCAAAATTGACCAAAAAAAATAAAAAGAAATGAAATGAAAAGACCAAAAAAGGTGATGTGGCACTTAAGTTGGTGGAACACATTTCTGCCAGGTGCAAGCATGCAATTATCTAAGCCAGTCATGTTAGTGGAGAGGTAATCTAGCACAGGCCAAGGCATGTAATATCACATTAACACTCCTACTATCTGCCTATCGATCTGTCTGACTGTCTGTCACAGTAGACAGAAATTTAAATGTTTATGTAAATCAGACTATGCACAGCCACTCACATAAACAAACAGTAAGACAACCAAGGACGCGCTTATGCTGTAGGCCAGGAGTGTCAAACTCAAAACGGCAGAGGGCCAAAATCAAATCCGTAGCGAAGTCGCGGGCCAAACTCAATACATATTTTTTACAAAAATGGACTGAAATTGCTCATGTTTAAACAGATTCCCATCATAGTTCAAATGTGCCTGCACATATTCTGTTGCATTTGAGTGTGAGTTGTTTCAATGGCCTGGGCCCACTCATATTCTTGTGATATACGCATTTTCATGTTCAAATCTTAATACTACTGGTGTATGTGGGCCAACTGTAATGCACATTTGAAATGATCTGGCGGGCCAAATAAAATGACTCTGCGGGCCCAATTTGACCCCCGGGCCTGAGTTTGACATCCCTGTTGTAGGCATTGTACATAGGGCACTGGGCTCTACATAAGAATACAGTCAACAAAAATAAAAACAATGACAAAATTAACCCAAAAGTGAAGACAGGGGAAAAGGGGAAAAGGGTGGATAAAGGCATTTTAACTTTCTCTCACTCGCCTAGTAACCTATTAACCCATTGACGCCTGAGACAGTTTTTAGAAAAGGTCCCCAATGCCTGAGTTTTTTTAGATAAGAAAAAATGGTTAAAAACTCCTATGAAAAATTCAATATCTTGACCTCTGGAACACATAGGGACATGGGACAAATTTCATTTAAAAGGTAAAATCCTCTGCTTTCACAGGATTATGCTCATTCAGCATTAACACAAACACATATTCCTTTTAAAAAATCACATCTCATAATCAAATGATTGAAAAAAGTTTCATGTGCTTTCAGGATAATGCTTCATGCTGCTATTTATTATAGGCTATTACTATTGCTACTGTTACAATAGCCAACTATAACTGAATCATAATAATCATTATTATTATAATTATTAGGAAGTCATTTCTGTCATAAATCGGGGGACATTTGTCTGATACAGCCACTTGCTCTCCCACCGGCGAGTATGGCCGTTTCATTCATCCAAACGTTATGCAGAGACCGATTCATTTCATATCCTATTTCGAGACGGGGCTTCACTTTGAGCTGGATGTGTGCCCGCGCATCTGTAATCCGCATGTCTACCGTTGTCTACCTCACCAATAGGCTATCACCATATATCCAATAGTTCCTCAGTGAAAATATTCTGAAATATCTAAAGGACGTGCTTCCTCAGATATTGGCACCTTCGCCAATTGCCCCGAGTGTCGGAGTGAACTTTTGGGAAGCGAAAGTAGGGGGCGAAATCTAGCTGACTGTCTATTTGAAAGCCACTCGCCCACCTCTTCATGCGGCCGCGGCAAATCACACTCCTGCTCTCTATCCAAAGGGTCTTCAATCATATTTCCTTTCCTCGATTAAAATCTCTTCATTACCTTTCAACTGAACATCACGTTCGCTGTAAGGGCCAAAACATACCAAGGCGGAATGGAACGGTCGCAGGACGAACGCGGTCTTTCTGCTTAGTTTCGGCCGGTGTGTTTGTCTCTGCCTTTCACACTGACAGCGTCGGCATGCGCGGCTAGTCCTGTTCAAAACCCTATACCCACAGCCAAAGCTAGCATGCTACTCTGCCATTCATTTGAATGAGACACCGCCGGTCGCCGGCGTTAAAAATACGCTCGAGTTCTATTTTCTAAATGCAGCGCGGCGCGGAGCCGGCTCCCGCACCGCTGACGCTTGACTCGACTACCGCCGGTTGGTGTGTAAGGACAGATGTGTTTCAATGTATTTTCACCGACGCCGGTAAAAGAAACGCGGCCATTCCGCGACGCTTTACCGCCCTGATGTGTAAGACCCCTAACAGCGTGTCTCGCGAACCACAGCTTTTTTTTTACCTGTGTGAAATGGCTAAACAACCCACGTCTGCAGAAGCGAGCATGGTTGATTTCGTTTGACATTTTTGTCGACGAATCAAACTTTTTTTTTGCTACATGATCTTTTAAAAAATCGAGAACACCCACCTCTTGTGTATTTGAACAAAACATTGTGCATTGCATCTCTCATGCGTCTTGAAAATATTGACAAATCAATAATGTTGTGTTTTGCAACAACCGGCGTCAGGGCCAACGTTGTGTAACGCAACAACCGGCGTCAATGGGTTATTGCAGATGGGGTCGCCGGCAGGCCTATTCAGTATTTGCTGAAAATACTCAACTACATCATAATAACATTGCAATGACAGCACAGTGAGCCTTAAGTAACAGATTAAGGCATAGCCATTGCAATGTTGTTGCCAGTAATGTTATAACATAGGCTCTTTACTAAGGGGTTAAGTGTTAAATGATAATAATAAGCTTAGTCATCAAAGGTTTTTAATGCAAATAGCAAATAATGATAGGAGGACTCTGATGAAGATGCATGTTGAAACGTTAGTCTTACTGCACTGAAAAAATAAATAACAGAAAATAGACATCCGTGTGGTGCCAGATTCTTTTCCCTTTGCAGCAAATAATGGTACTAAGAACTTTGGAAAAAGCACAAGATCTCAACTTGACATGTTTTATAAGTTTTGTTAGTTTTGAATCAGATTATAAAGATAAGATCTCAACTGAACGGCATGACATGTATGATGTGAGCTTATTCATCAGCGAGGATGAAGTAGTCCTATACTGTTACACAGAGTGGCTGTATTAAAACTAAATCAATGCAGCACATATCAAAACACCCTTGAGACTCCCTAGCATGCGTGTAAAAGACAGAAAACGTGTGAAAGACACAATCTGGCCTTGAATACTCACCAAACACGGCCATACTGGCATTAGCGCCTGCAGGCTTATTGATGGCAACGCAAGTGTAGTTGCCAATAAAAGTCAACTTCGGAGACGTGGAAAAGGGTAAGCTGTGAAGGAACTTCACTCACTTCAATCTCAATGCTGTCAAAGCTGTTGAGAGAAGAAGACAAGAGAATCAAATAGTTTTAATTAATCATTACATAATCTTTCTTTCTTTATTGTTTATCTTTCTTTCTTTCTTCCTTCCTTTCTGAGCCCCATTTGTTCTCTACTCCCACATTACAGAATGATATCAGGGAACCTTTAGACTTAAATTCCCACATGCAAGAACATTCTTGGACAGAATCTTTCTCCTGCAAACCACAGTTTGGTAATATACAGTAAGAGAAATGTTAAAATACGAGGACAGGCAGGAAGAGGGAAGGGGAGGGAGGGAGGACTCTTCCAGGGCATTTTATCATGAATATTTCTTCCCCTGTGCCTGATGATGGGAAAGAATCACGGAGCACGGAGCAGGTCCTGAAAAAATATCTCAAAAAAGTTCAAAAGGGGTGCCCTCTGAAAAAGTTATGGACCCAGTAGACTATGCCAAGATGGCAGTAGGAGAAACTTTGGAGGAGCGATGCCAGAAACTTGTTCAAAATAATTACATTTCCAATCCCTTCAGAACAAAAGCTTAGCAACCAACTGACTAACCAACCAACCAGAACATGAAGCAGTCAGCTGTCACCCGAGAATTCATCTTGGATTATTTATGCAGAATATTCATAGAGAGGCTCAAACAAGTACTCCAGGCCAAACTAAAGACTGAGGAATTTGGCAACTGATTTAATGTACGAAACTTACAATAATACAATGAAGGGCATCCGCTCCTTTGAGAGAGCTGCACACAAAGTTGTGCAAGTGTATAGTGAACATGACTAAAGACTGAGGAATCTGGCAAATTATTTAACACAAACATTTTAATTAATGAAAAACATGAAATTTTAAATAAAGAAAAGACCGTTATACTGTAATTCTCAGCGGGTGGTTAACAATGTGTATTACTGGCAATAATTAAAGCAGGACAGCTGGGTCTCTTCTGTTTCTTTCGAGTAGATTGGCTTGTCTAGCACTTTGACGCACCAAACTGTCCATATGTGTGGCAAGGGCTTGGAAGCCACCCAGAGATAACAGAACTTAGACGTTTAAAGCTTAGCAAATCCTAGAAACAGAGAAAATGGAAGAAAAGGAAGAGAAAATAGAACAAACGGGAGGAGGAGGAGGAGGAGCAGGAGGAGTGGAAAGATAAGGAAGAGGAGAAGAAAGAGGAGGATGATTGGGAAGATGAAGAGAAAAAGAAGAGAAGGACAAGAAAGACAACAACAGAGAACTAGCCCTTAATTTAAATGGTCGCTACAGGAAATTTTGTAACAAAAATATTTAATGTTCAGAAGGTTGATTCAAAGTCTTTTGTTTACTTTGGGGCCCTGATATCTATCACTGATGTATATGAACTGATGTTGCCATGGAGAGTGATTTCCACCCACATTGATGCTAACAGTTGTTATTGCATGCTATATCTGTTACTAACAGCATTAACCGATTAAATGATTTTATATAAAAACAGTGTTGATTCCTTGTCATGTTTTGCAATGTTTTCCTTTCTGTAGTGCTTACAGTGTGACAGGTCTTGACCAAAAGCCAGCCATTTTATGTCCTGCTGGTCCTTATGTTGGAGTTAAACTGTTAATACATTGTAGAGATTGCAATTTGTCCTTACTATGTGGCAGTAATCGAAGATCTCACTTCAAAATATAATGCACGAGTGGCATTATATTGCACTGTTAAGTGTTGTTCTTTGTTTTGTTTTTAGTCTTCCTCGACATTTGCTGCCTTTTATTGTCCCCGTCCCAACTCTTTTGAGACGCATTGGGTTTACATATTCATGAATATCCCCCAAAACAACATTTTTTGTCAGTTTTGATGGCTGATATGTTTTCTTTGTACCGTTCTCCAACTTATGTCAGAACAAGACTTTTTGAAAATGGCAGTATTTTGTTATTATTCACAATTAACCTTGCGTCCCAACTTCTATGGAGTTGGGGTTTGTAGTTAAGCTGAACCATCCAGTTTATTTTTGACAGAAGGACTAAATGAATGCGAATGAGCCAAAGCAATTGAGAAGGATCTATGCCATTTTGATGGTACTGACCATTTATGTGGGAGAAGGTCTAGTGCTGATTCAAGAATGAGCTGTTTTGGGAGGTATATCACTGATTCTTGAGAAAGTGGCTAAAACAGGTTGTAATCTTGAAAGAAAAAAACGAAGTGAATTACAAAACAATATGGTATCTCCTCGTAGACAAAGGTCTTGGCTTTTCAGAAATGCACAAGGCCAATCTCCCCATTTTGATTTTTTTTCAGAAATCAGGTTTTTCTCCGATCATACCTTGTTTTTTGTCAACACCGTCAGACACAATTAAAAGCAATAAAAAGTGTATTGATTTGGTTGCATATGTATCTGGAGTTTTTAAGTGATTGTGTGTGTTTTTTGGTTCACACATATGCCTTTAAATGTTGAAAATTCCCTTTCATTCTATTTTAATACTGCTTCATGTGTTCTAATTCAAAAATATGTGCTGTCAGACAAAGCTTACTTAATGCCTAAATAGATCAAACATTTTTTTGTAATTTCACAAATATTCGTGTAGGCTTAAATTTGCTATTACTTTGATAATTCAACAACTTCAAAGGAACATTTTGTAAGGACATTCATTTAAAATGTCCAAAACTCCTTCTTACGGTGGTGACTTAAGAACTGACGGTGGTGGCAATAATCTGAAGGTGGTGAAATTATTTCCTACATTTAGCAAAATCAATAGCATAAACACTTTATTTTTGTGTGTGCACAGTATGTTTGTGCATGTGTTTTTTCTTCATTTGTTAGATACTCCAGGAAGTAGGCCTAGATTATTGAAAATGTGGCATAAACAGGTTTTAAGTTGTTCAAATCCAAAATATAGAGGTCATAGATGAAGGTCTTGGCTGTGAAGTGAATGTATTGGCCAAGCTCCCCATGTTTTACATTTTTCATAAAATGGGCTCTTTCTTGGTTTTGTCACCAGCGTCAGACAGAATTAGAAGTAAAAAAAATATGTTTACTGTATTCAAGTGAATTCCTTTTACAATTCAACATAATTGTAGATACTTCTTGGAAGCATATTCTTAAAGGGACACTGTGTGAGATTTTTACTTGTTTATTTCCTGAATTCATGCTGCCCATTCACTAATGTTTTTCATAAATACTTACCACCACCATCAAATTCTAAGTGTTCGTTATAACTGAAAAATGTGCACTTTTCATTCATGAAAAGGGGGATCTTCTTCATGATCCGCCATTTTGAATTTCCAGAAATAGCCATTTTTAGCTGCAAAAATGACTGTACTTGGGCCATACTAGAAAATTCTACGTTCATGAAAAGATCAAATTTGGCAATAGGCAACCCAGTTTCAATGAGCAGCATAGTTGCAGTACCTTTTTTGACCATTTCCTGCACAGTGTCCCTTTAAAACTTGTCAAAAACATGTAAAACACATTTTTTTTTGTGAACTACATCAGATGTCACCACCGTCAGGTTTTGTGACAAAAAACCCTCCAAAGGCACCTCAGTGGAGGCTGGAGTGTAAGTTTGGGTCACAATTATTACTAACATGTCTGGTAATGTTTCATTAACCAGCACAATTTAGTAAAATATGGAACAAGATGATGAGCGGAACAAAATCTGACGGTGGTGACATCTGACGGTGTGAGACAAAAAAACACTCTTTTACATATTATGCATTTTTTGCTCACATTAGCCACTTCGTTTTCACTCTGTTTCTTAGGGGCTTCATTCCGCTTCTGAAAAAGTATATATAATTAACATTAATGGAACATAATACTATTAAAACCCCCGACGGTGTTGACAGTTTATGGTTGGGACAGTACCAGTGTCCAAACAAATTAACAAATTGAGGAGAAATTAGTAAACTTACAGGAGCTTAAGAGATGGTGAAGTATTCAGTAGAGCTAAAGGTTTGAAAAGGGGTCCTAAGTAATGACAATGACCTTGTGCATACCTGATTTTATTGTCTTTTTAAAAAAAAATCTGACGGTGGTGACTAATATGCTGGACACACTTTGAGCAATCAGAAAATAGTAGTAAATATTGCTTTACACGCACTGTGCATATCTGCAGAACCACTTCAATATGGACTTTCACATCATGGTGATATTATTCAATAATATCAGTGATTTTTACATTTTAAGTCAATTGAAATGATGATGTCTGTCCTTGGGACAGCTGTTTTTACAGGGTGTGGGCAGGTTTATAGCCATGAAAAGTAATAAAATTACACTTAAATAATTCAAACGACTGTACATTTGTGTAACAGACCCCTGGGTCTTTACCTGGATTCATTTTGTTCATGAAAATGTAGTTTATTTTCAACAGAATTGGCAGTTTATTGCTGAGACATGTTTTAGCCGCTTTCTCAAGAATCAGTGATATGACATTTTGCTAGTTATCTGATCTGTTGTGCAGAAGTGTAAGAATGTTTAGCCAAATGGCCCAAAATTTATAGAAATGTCATCTCGTTTTCAAGAAATTAGCCAAACCAATCGAGAAAAACTGTAAAATGAACCATATACTGTACGTAAGCATAATTAAACATGTTCACAAAAAACATGTACACTTTACTATTAGAAAGTTGATGGTACAGTTCAAAGATTTCTACCACTTTGTAGGTTTTTCACCTTGAGTACGGGGAGAAAAACAAGCGTTTGAATGCCAGGGTGTTCAAGGTGCTCCCCCCTGGTCTGTCCGTTTGCCTGCATGTGTGAATGACGGCCTTCCACAGGGGAAGTAATTGCTCAATTCAGGCCATAGACATCCTCGTCAGGCAGGCATTCACTGGAGATTACAGCTGTCAATCACACCGCCCCCACCAGTGAAATCACTGTCACTGTCACTTATGCCTCATCTGTCCCGCCTCTGGAATCACTACTGTGATGCACTCAGGATGAACATATCTCTCTCTCTCTCTCTCTCTCTGAGTTGAGGCTCAAAAGGCCTGAGTACAGGAACATGTCTTAAGGCAGTGTGCTTCAGACAAATATCAAGTCTCACTCTCTCTCACTCCCTCTCTCTCTCTCTCTCTCTCTCTCTCTCTCTCTCTCTCTCTCTCTCTCTCTCTCTCACACACACACACATGTTGTATACAACCACATGCTAATATAATTCACATGACACCAACAGATGACAGATATCAAGACAACAGTGACACAAGGTTGATGTTTCGACAGAAAATGTATACATGTATTTGCCATTTGACATGATGGGTCACTGAAGTCACTCTGGCATTTCATTACTGTAACACGAAAAGAAAGACAAATAGCCAGGTTAACAATATGTCCTTTTGAATTCTCCATTGATTCATTAGATCATTCATTCATTCATTCATTCATTCATTCATTCATTCATTCATTCATTCATTTATTCATTCCAAGAATGTCGAGTGTGGAACCATCTTGAATTGTCCCATTATCACATTTCACCACATCATTCATTACTGTGTGAAACAAGATCATGTGTTCATTTCCCTCATTCACACATTCATTCCTTTCACGGTCTTGTCTGCCCATTCACTGCCATTGCTTGACTGAGTCCTCCCTCATTATTGGGGCAGCTTTTCAGTAGACATTTACTGACTGTGTCTTCTGTAATTGTCAATTACAGTTTTTCTCGATTGCTTCCTCACAATTTCTGGTACTTCACACACAATTCTCGAAACATCTCACCCATTTCCCAACTCCCCTAACCAATGTCACTGAACACTAAACACAATTCCTTCTTTACACTCATATTTCAGTTTTAAAACACAGTCTTTTCAAACCACTACACACAATTATCTGGATTACACACAATTTTCATGAAGGAAATCCCTGGTTGTCGCATTGAACACACTGTCATTCAAAATACTAAAATCAACCGCCATACTATGTTCACTTCCTCATCACATGGACAGACTCTCTTCATACCGGTTTACAATCTGAAATCATCACCCCATAAGGACACACATTGCAAGTGATAATGATGAAAACACGAGTGGATGCAGTAAGAAAACACATTTGTTTAGTTTTTCTCCAAAATATGTTATACAGGAGATCACTTTCACGTAGTTACCCAATATTTTACAATAAATTAGTGCAATTTTTCAAATGTCAGAAAAATATGTAAAATATACACACATCTGTGTACTCCAAGTCTAAAAATAATATTTCAGTATTTTACTACAGAAAAATACCCTCTTTAGTAAGTAGAACACTGAAGAAAATGAGTTGCTGTTGCTATACATTTTTTTTACATCTAATAGACCAAATCAAATCAAATCAAATCAAATCAAATCATGCCCAAGGGTTGCACTCGGGTTCGAATCCCGCCTGTGTCATTTCCCATCCCTGCCCCGTCTCTCTCTCCACATTTGCTTCCTGTCGCTCTTCACTGTCCTATCTAAAATAAAGATAAAAAATACATTTGAAAAAATTATGATATTATATGAACAGGAGTGATGAACGAGTGATTAATTCCTTATCTGTCTTAGTTGCCAAGTTGGCGTTTTGCCGTTCCTCCTGCCTGATGGCACTGTGCTCTGATGTAAACAATTAGTCTTAACTCACGTACAGCATAAAGAAACTGTGAACGCAACTATGAAATCTGTTTACTTCTGAAAGTTACAAGGTAACAAATACATGGTGACTGTTTCCTTTACAGTTTTTCTCGATTGCCTCCACACAAGTTCTGGTACTTCACACACAATTCTCGGAACATCTCACCCATTTCCCAACTCCCCTAACCAATGTCACTGAACACTAAACACAATTCCTACTTAACACTCAAATTCCAGATTTAAAACACACTTTTTTCACACCATTACACACAATTCTCTGGATTACACTCAATTTTCATAAAGAAAAACACTGGGTTTCTCATTGAACACACTGTCATTCACAACACTACAATCAACTGCCATACTATATTCACTTCCTCATCACATGGGCAAACTCTCTTCATACCGGTGTACAATCTGAAATCACCACCCCATAAGGATACACATTGCATGTCATATTGATGAAAAATGAGTGGATGCAAGGAGAAAACACATTTGTTTAGTTTTTGAACTCAAAAATATGTTATACAAGACATCACTTCCAAGTGGTTACCCAATATTTTACAATAAATTAGTGCAATTTTTTAAATGTCAGAAAAAAAATGCTGTTGATGCCTTCTCTGGATGGATGCGCCATGCAAGACGGTATTTCCCTCGCTGCCTGGCCAGGGAAACGATTGCATGTGATGTGGATGAGGTCCTGTGGCCAGATCACAATAGAAGGCAGGATGAAGCAGACTAGATGTGAGTGTGTGTGTGTTTTTTTTCCATAGCAATAGGCTATGCAGTAATGTAATAGGTTTTTTGTACTGCCAAATAGGCAATGGGGTTTATCTTTGTGTTGTTTTTGTGAAAAAGACATAAACATCTTTCTGTTTCTGTTTGTGTTTCTGTTTTTCCAACTTATGTCACAGTATCCCTGCAATCCAGAACAAAAAAAGCCCAAGTTACTGGGAGAAATTAGTTTTACCCTGTGCCCAACAGTGTTTTAATGGGTCTGCAAATGTGTATTGTAGTGACTGTCTGTGTGTGTCATTTGACGACAAAATTAGGTTTTTAGAAGAGAGTACATTGTTTTGAGACAAGACGTGCATTTTTCAGAGGTAGTGAAGAGTTTGGCCCGTTGTGTGTGAGGTTTGGAGATTTGTGTGTAGAGTTTTGAGAATTCGAGGACCGATTCCGAAAATTGTGTGTAGGCAATCGAGAAAAACTGTAAATGTGGTCCATGTCTACTTCCGACTTTATAATGCAGTCTACTGTATGTAATTCATTCTATGTACAGTATACTGTACACCGACCAAGAAGTTAATTGCTGAAATTCCCTGTATGACTTGCACAGGTGGAACGAGATAATTGCAGCTTCAGAAATCAGGCTTTTCATGGCTCATGTTTGGCACACTCACTAACTGCACTCCACAAGAGTGGGTCAAGTAGTGTGTATGCAAACAAGCAATTTCAGGGATATCTACCCAGCGTGAGTTCCAACTGGCATCATTTGACTGCAGTTGTAATCACGCACTACACTGAGTGCGTGGAGAAGAGAGTGTTGCCATGCAAGAATAATAATATTCCAGTTCTAAAACACTCCAACTCTGTCACTTGATGGAGACTAGAACTGCATTTCACACCCATGTGCAACTACAGAAGTTGGTGGTCCAAACTTGTCTTTTCAGAGTTTTGCAAAGTCTTCAAGATGGCACATGGCAGAGTGGGAGTAGGAGAGTTGAGTGTTGGCACGGTGTATGTAAACAGCACCACCACTGCATTAATCATAGTCAACTCTGGGATCCAAACAGCTGGCATCAACAAAAGCACTTCCTAGAAATGCAGGAGGAAACATGCTGGGCGATGTCACCCCTAATCACAGCTAAGGATTACAGTGACAATATATGGAGGATGTGCAGTGCACCATTGGCAACAGGGATGGATGAAATCACCATGAGCTCTCTGGGTTCAATTAGCATGGTCTGGCACCCACAGGCCTACCAGTAGCTATAGTATTTATATGGGGGGGGGGGAGAGAGAGAGAGAGAGAGAGAGAGAGAGAGAGAGAGAGAGAGAGAGAGAGAGAGAGAGAGAGAGAGAGAGAGATGGTGAGAGGCTTTTACATCATTAAACCTCATGTGATGTGTTAGAGTTGTCAGTGTACTGTGACAATGACATACAGTACATGTACCCTCTCCCTGTGTTGGGCTCTATTGCAATTATTGCATCACCTACGGATGTGCAGCTGAATGGGCTATTTTAACTTACACACACGCACGCACGCACGCACGCACACACACACACACACACACACACACACACACACACACACACACACACACACTATAACAGCTGTTCCACAACAGCTGTTCCATTTTTGGCTCTTGGTTCAGCTGAGCTTTCCACCTTGAGGCCTCACTGTATAAAGAACCCTATTTCATAGAAACCCAAGCCAGGTATTATTTTACTGGGAATACAGCAAATAGACATCAACTCTTGCACTGTCAAATTATGGTGTTTCTTTCGCAGAGTGAAGTTACAAACAGACTTGCATCTGTTTTAAACAAGGCCGACAGGCGGACAACAGATGCGTCCCTCTATGCCAGTTCCAACCTTTTTAGATGCGTCCAGCATCTCTATAAGAGGGTCTGTCTGTCCGTCCGTCCGTCTGAAACGCTTTCATTACATTTCCGTCCGTCTGAAACGCTTTCATTCAATTGTTGTCCGTCTGAAACGCTTTCTTTAAATTGTTCCTTCCTGTGGCCACAAGGCGGCAGACTACGGAGCGAATGCGTGCAAGCATAGCCTTTCTATACTAAACCGGATGCTAACGTTGGCGAAAAGTAGCCTAGCCACAGGCTAACTGACAAACGTGAGGCCAACAACTCAGCCGATCGTGATGTACGCCACAAATAGACCAATCGACCTCATATTTAGACACTACAATGTTGATTTCTGCCTTCGATTTTCATCAGTTAAGAAATCTAGCGTCGGATTAACACATTATTAAGGTAGTAAATATTTCTGGTAAAGCGAGTTGCCGCCATGTTTGTTTTGCAGAATCGGTAGAGAGCTCACGTGCAGCATTCTGGGTAATTGAGTTTCACGTTATTAATGCACAAAATGCGTGTTTTTAAAAATAATGCTGCAGTGAGTTTAAAAAATCAAACCAACTGCCATTTGGAAGGGCACTGGTGCTTTTCGTTGCGCTCAGAGAGAGTACAGGAGAGAACGCGTCTTTCGTAATTGCTTTGCAGTCGTGTGCATTTGATAAACTCTGGCACGGAAGTTCACTGCTTTGTGCCTTGACGGTGAAGCTGGTATTGAAAAAAAGTCCATAATTCACCTAAAGGGTCAACCCATAAGCGCATGATTCACCCAAACGGTTTTATTTATTTATTATTTGTCGATGTTTAGATTCTTTCCCACATGCACATAATGCTGAAATGGCGTGATACTAAAGGTTGTTAGGCCTAAATGTCTGGTAATTTGTAATGTAGCCTACTTCATCTAGGCTATGTGAAATTTCAAATCATAGCCTATGGTTCTTTTCCAAATCCAAGAATGATGATAAGCTTATTATACCCTAAACTGCAAAAAATAAAGCCATGTCTCGCCATTTTGCTGCCTTGCTGCCTGCCACAATATTTGGAGTGTCCATGATGACCAATAAACAAAAAGTACATCCTCGGGGGGCGTTGACAGGCTAGGAGGAGGCCAGGGGGGCGTTATGGGGGAAAAATGGCATAGTTGGAACTGGCATAGAGGGACGCATCTGTTGTCCGCCTGTCGGCCTTGTTTCNCCCAAAACGCCCCGCTGGCCTCCTCCTAACCTGTCAACGCCCACCCCCCTCTGAGGATGTGCTTTTTGTTTATTGGTCATAGCCTATTGCCCATGGAAACTCCAAATAATGTGGCAGGCAGCGAAATGACGAGGCAAGGCTTTTTTTTTGGCAGTTTAGGCTATAATACGCTCATCATGCTTGGATTTGGAAAAGAACCATCTAATTTCAAATGTCACATAGATTAGGTAGGCTACATTACAAATGACCAGATAGGCCTATTATTAGTAGGTTATTTATCAACCTTGCACGCCATTTCAACATCATGTGCATGTGGGAAAGAATCTAAACATCGCCAAATAATAAATAAATAAAACCGTTTGGGTGAATCATGCGCTATGGGTTCACCCTTTGGATGCATTGTGCGCTTAATTTTCAATGCCAGCTTTTTACCGTCAAGGCACAAAGCAGTGAGCTTCAGTGGCAGAGTTTACCAAATTCATACGACTGCAAACCAATTACGAATCAAAAGACACGTTCCGTCCCGTGCTCTCTCTTATGGCTTTCAGGCCGACCAGAACGGAGCCGGTGTCGGTGCTCGCACCAGTTACGTTCGGCACTAAAGTGTTTGTCTGCGAACCGCCAGTGTTCATACCGGGCTCTGAACTTTTTCCGCACGTGACTGTGTTACCCGGATGAACCTGCTGACGACCACGCTGTCGTCACGGTTCGCAGAGAAAAACCTAGTATTTTGCGGTTCGCATTGCGAACCAATTTTCCGGTTCGCGAACGCAAATATCTGTGGCGTGAACACGACGGTCGGTTCGCGATTAGGTGCTGGAACGGGCTCCAGCGCGGTTCTCAGTCGGCCTGAATGCGCTATCTGAGCGCAAGGGAAAGCACCTGTGGGGTCCAGGCGCCCGCCAGCAGAAAACGAATCTCCCTTGCAATATGTCCGAGAACATCAGTAACACAGCGTATGTGAAATGCAAATGGCCCATCTGTCTACTAGTTCGAGAACACTGACTACTCACTGAAATGTAGTGGCAGAATGTTTGCAAACTCATGTTTAGAGGAAGAGCTCCGCCTTGTGGACACAGGAAGGAACAATTGAAGGAATGCGTTTCAGACAGCGTTTCAGACAAGGAATGCGTTTCAGACAGCGTTTCAGACAAGGAATGCGTTTCAGACGGACGGACGGACGGACATACCCTCATACTACACATCAGTGGAACATATTTGTTTATTACTGTATTATTATGGGCA
This sequence comes from Engraulis encrasicolus, assembly GCF_034702125.1. Taxonomy (NCBI): domain Eukaryota; kingdom Metazoa; phylum Chordata; class Actinopteri; order Clupeiformes; family Engraulidae; genus Engraulis; species Engraulis encrasicolus. The sequence goes on from NC_085863.1 coordinate 32,633,632, forward strand.
GCCGTGATTAAATGGTTAGGGACATGGTCTTCAGATCAGAGGGTTGTAGGTTTGAAACCCCAAGTAACCTCCTCAAACCGCCATCCATGGCTTAATTGCCCTTCAGCAAGGCACTCAATACCCACCGTACTCTGAGGGGATGTAACCAATAGGCCTACCCTGTGAAGATGTAACTGTAAGTTGCTTTGGATGAAAGTGTCAGCCAAATGTAATTGAAAGTGTCAGCCAAAGCCGTATTTTCTCAAGATGCACTAAATGCATAATTTACCACCCTCTGTTGAGTGACATTTTTGTTCTGTTTTTGACAGATACTGTTTAATAATTTAACACAATGTCTATGCAATCTATCTTGTGTGTGTGTGTGTGTGTGTGTGTGTGTGTGTGTGTGTGTGTGTGTGTGTGTGTGTGTGTGTGTGTGTGTGTGTGTGTGTGTGTGCGCGTGCGCGTGCGTGTGCATGCGTGTGCACGTGCATGTACAGTATGTCTTATAAAGATGTGATTGCATGTTTTTGCAGTGGCTTGCACCACCTAAACTAAGCCCAGTAGGAGTTGTGGTGGAGTTTAAAAAAACACAAATGTTATAGGCCCTAATTTTTGTATTATTCTGTTCTCTTTCTCCACTCTGTCTCTGTGTATGGTGGTTTAATGTACACACCGATAAGTCTATGGAGATAAACAGAGAGTGGTGGGACTGTGCTAAAGCTTTGCTTTGAAAGTGAATAAATTTGGTTTAGTTTAGTTTGGATCAGTCGTGAATCTATTTGAAATGAATGGCTTTCATGTAGCAGGCAGAAACATGCGGTGGCAGCACAGTGCAGCGCTGTTGTTATCTGGAGACCCAGCCTTCTCCAGCTCCACTCCTCTCCTCTCCTCTCCTCTCCTCTCCACTCCTCTTCTGTGCTCTCCTCTCCTTTCCTCTCTTCTCCTCTTCTCTCCTTTCCTCTCCTACCCTCTCCTCTCTACTCCTCTCCTCTCTACTCCTAATCTCCTCTCCTCTCCTCTCCTCCTCTCCTCTCTACTCCTCATCTCCTCTCCTCTCCTTCCATTTCCTCTCCACTCCACTCCTCTCCTCTCCTCTCATCTCCTCCTCTTTCCTCTCATCTCCTCCTCTTTCCTCTCATCTCCTCTCTTCCTCCTCATCTCTCCTCTGCTGACCTCTTTCTATTCTTCCTTCCTGCTCTTATTCTTTCCCTCTACCTCCCCTTTTCTCTCCTTTCTTTCCTCTCATCTCCTCTCTTCCTCCTCATCTCTACTCTGCTGACCTTAAGAGTTGTCCAGCACTGATTCAAATTCCAAGACAAAGGATGAGAGAGAGAGAGAGAGAGAGAGAGAGAGAGAGAGAGAGAGAGAGAGACAGAGAGAGAGAGAGAGAGAGAGAGAGAGAGAGAGAGAGAGAGAGGAGAGAGAGAGAGAGAGAGAGAGAGAGAGAGAGAGAGAGAGAGAGAGAGAGAGAGAGAAACATAAGGAAAAAGAGAAAAAGAGAGGGGGTTAGAGAGAGTAAGTGCACGCAAAGGGAAGAAAATGACTGTAAGATAAATGAATGGAGATGAGCATGAACTGTTCACACAGGTGGGACGGACCCATAGACAGGTGGCCTTTTATGAGTGTCTCTCCCAAGCTGACGCCATTGGACAGCCATTGATCACTAACGCTACGCTACTTCGAGCATCCTACTGTGATTGCTAGCCGCTTAATGGAGTCTGCATCATGCATGGGCAGCCATTGATCGATAATGCTATGCTACTGCTAGCACCGTGTTATGATTGATGGGCTGCATAAAGGTGTTTGCATCACGCAGAATACCTACCTATTACCTATGACTGCCCAAGAGATGTAGCTGTGAAATGTTGGGAGGGATTTTTCCCCACGACGGTCTCCTTATGGGAATATTTCTTTTTCAGGGCTAGTATGACTACAGAATATGCAGAACATGATGAACCTATGGCCACATTAAAGGCAAAAATCTATAACAGGAAGCTTTAATGAACTGTCTCCAAAACCTTTTGTTTTGTCAAAGCGGCTCGTTGCTGCTGCAGGTTAACAAGCAAGCCAAGGCCATATATTAAAGAGCGAGGCGTACTGCTGCTATATTGGATGGGAATATGAAGAACTTAATGACATTTTTACCACTCTACACCCACACACTTTTCCTATGTGTCAGGCCTGAATCGCTTATAGGCATAACAAAAGATATGCTAGAGGTCAGAGAGAGAGGGGGTGGGGTGGGAGGGGGGGAGAGAGAATGGTCAAGAAGACGAGCATGACAGATGAATCAAGAGTATTAGAGGGTTGGAGAAAGAAAGAGAAAGAGGATAAGAGAAGAGAATAAAGTAAAGATAGGCCTACTAGCTAGAAACTAAATATTCCTAGCAGCACAGCAGCAGTAATATAAGCATTCATACAGTATAGTTCTGGTGATGAAAAATATATATATTCAGAAGAGGTGTATTTCCACAGACAAGCTTGCGTGTAGAAAGGAAAGTAAAAATGTTTGACATTTATGAAACTCTTATACTGTTGTGTAGTGTGGTCTTACCCCTGGAGTGGCGTAGAATTCGCACAGACATTGATGGTAACACTTTATTTTAGGGATACATCTATTAGCACTAATACATACAATATTAATGCCTGTGTAAGTAACTTGTAAGGCATGTACTAAGCAAAATAAGACAGTTGTTAAGCATGTATTCACAAATGTTTTGTTCATGCCCAATTAGGGATTTATTACCAATATAACCTTAGTAAGGACCTAGTAGACCTAGATTTCTATTTATGAGTAAGCAGTAAGGGCCAGAATACAATGTGTATAAGCTCCTGGTACATTGTGTGAACAAACCCTGAACAGTGTGAAAACAGATGTGGAATAAGGGTCCCTATTCTAAAGTGATGCATTGCTCAGCAACAGATGGCATAGGGCTCTACCCACACCCTGCCCCCAGGAAGCAAAGTGTATCTCACTTATTCAATTTACTATATTATAGAATAATTGGAAGCACTAAGATTATATAGCAAGGATTGGACGTAAACTTCTCAATGACGGTGGGTGGTGAGATGTCATTTTTTCATACACCAATTAGTTTTAATTGTAAAAACCCTACAATAAATGCAGAATATAACGATGAGTAATAGTTTGGAAGCGAAACTAAGCTATTCCTTTGTGATAAATAAGTTAATGTTTGAGAAACTTAGCTCCAAGAAGTGCAGTGCATGATGGGTACGCCCTTAGTCAGAAATGCAATGCATGGCCAATGCAGCAATGATAATATTTCTGTTGTTACGTACATGTCAAATTGTTTGGATAGCATCTAAATTTCACGAGTGAGGGGAGGAGCTAAGGACGTAGGCTCAGAGCTGGGTAGGTTCTCTGTTGGCCTAGATTGCGTACCCATCATGCACTGCACTTCTTGAAGCTAATGTTCTCAAACATTAACTTAATTATCACAAAAGAATAGATTAGTTTTGCTTCAAAACTATTATTCTAATGTTCTGCATTTATTTTTGGGGTTTTTACAATTTAAACTCAGTGGTACAAGAAAAAAATTACGTCTCACCAACCCACCGCCATCGACAAGTGTACGTTCAATCCTTGCTATATAGAGGCTCCTATGACCTTCTTTGTGTAATTGTGATAAAGAGGAAACTAGAAGACTCAGCTGAGTATGTAGTAATTATTTAATATACCCTTACACTTTGTGGATTGGGGGCGCTAGGTAGCGCGGGCCTGGGAGGTGTGGGGGCCCTAGGTGATGAGGGGGACTTTGGTAGTGCGGAGGCCCTGAGCCATCTGGGCTGACCAATGCATCACTTTAGAATAGGGACCCTTATTCCGCATCTGTTTTCACACTGTTCAGGGTTTGTTCACACAGTGTGTAGGGAGCTTATACACATTGAATTCTGCCACTTACTACTTACTAATAAATAGAAATATAGGCTTACTGGTCCTTACTAAGGTTATAGCCTATTAGTAGCCTAATAAATCCCTAATTGGGCATGAACAAGACATTTGTGAAAACATGCTTAACAACTGTCTTATTTTGCTTAGTACATGCCTTACAAGTTACTTACACAGGCATTAATATTGTATATATTAGTGCTAATAGATGTATCCCTAAAATAAAGTGTTACCACATTGATAACTCTTTTCTCAATCAAAACTCAATCAGCTCCTCTCAAACCTTTTTGAGTCATTGTAGATTTATTTTATCCTCAGTTTCTGATTCTGTGTTTCACAAGTCGAATAAACCTAATGGTGTCTGCAGGTCTACAAAACCCTTTTGCAGCACGTCAGTATTCATCAGTATTCAATATTGTCACAATTGTCTGAGCTGCACAGACTTCAAAATCAGGTGAGTGTGAGGCCAAGCAGTACTTTATTATTAAACAGTCATAAATGCGTATCTTTACCCCGCCACTTCTTAAAGAATCAAGCACGATGTCTAGCACTTTGTTGATTGCTGGCCTGTCTCTGAAATCCTGTGATATAAGTCAGTTAGACACAGATGTGGTGTGTCAGTAAAAGCAGATGAAAGACACAAAGATTTAATGGGTCAAAGTAAAGTGAAACTGTCAGAATGCATTTTCTTTGGTGCCACACAGTTTTGTGAAGTAAAGGAAAGCCCTCTCCGCATTCAAGAACAAGCATTTCCCTGAGCTCTGTGCCTCTTCTATTTTGCATAAGATTGCTCTCGCTGTACATGAGCTTGGTTCAAACTGTAGCGAAGGGGAGTAGAGTTGCCCAGCTGGGACTCGAACCCAGACCTTCTGGAGTAGTAAACTGGGGCTCTGACCTCTACACCAAAGAGCCAGGCTTGTTGGTATGTTAGTCAGAACACATGCACAACCCTAGTGATGGTCACTCCATCACACTGCCTTCCCCTTCGGGAAGCGCACCCGTGCGCTTCACACACTCATGGTGTCCCTCACGCAACTGCCCATCATGCTTTTCCCATCCAGTGAGCCCTGTCATCAATGCCCCATCACCCATCACTGGGGTCCCTCACACCTGGGTCACCCATCCTGGGGGTCCCTCACATGGAATTACGGCTCACACACAACAGGTACGCTTCCGATGGCCTCATGGTACCATCCCACTTCTGACACCATTTGTAGCGAAGGGGAGTAGAGTTGCCCAGCTGGGACTCGAACCCAGACCTTCTGGAGTAGTAAACTGGGGCTCTGATCGCTACACCAAAGAGCCAGGCTCGTTGGCATGTTAGTCAGAACACACCCACAACCCTAGTGATGGTCACTCCATCACACAAACATTAAAGCGATGGTTCGGAGTAGAATCACCCTAATGCCATTTGAACCGTGACACCCATCCACCTTTACACCCGAAGTGTTTTCTGCCGCAGACTTACATCAACAGAGTTGCCGTGTTATTCGATGTTTATTCCGGTTAGCTTGACTCAAGCGCATATGGATACTGGGCACCGTCTCCAAACTTTCCCCACAAAAATAACATGTCATTACACCAAACTTCTGCAGTAGCACAAATATGGTCTGTACTCACGAAACGAAGCATTTGGAAGTTTGGAAATAGTCCAGGAGTTTAGTATTATCAACACAAGCTGAATAGCTTCTCTGCTGCTAAAGCTGCGCCAACGTTACTTCCGTCATATGAGACAAGCCCGTAAAAGTCTTCAACAAACTTCCAGACGAGAGTGTTAAAAAAGTTTTCACTGAATTGTGATTAAGGGTTATATTTTCAAGGCAATACTTAAAAGATATTTCAAATCTTACCTACTATCAATTAGACAAGGATTTTCGTTATCAATACTGATGCTGAATTCACTTTTCATTGTGCATATTATGAGCTTCGTTGAGGACTCTTACATGCTTGTCTTAGATGACGGAAGTAACGTTGGCGCTTTAGCAGCAGAGAAGCTATTCGGCTTGTGTTGATGATAATAAACTCCTGGACTATTTCCAAACTTCCAAATGCTTCGTTTCGTGAGTACAGACCATATTTGTGCTACTGCAGAAGTTTGGTGTCATGACATGTTATTTTTGTGGGGAAAGTTTGGAGACGGTGCCCAGTATCCATATGCGCTTGAGTCAAGCTAACCGGAATAAACATCGAATAACACGGCAACTCTGTTGATGTAAGCCTGCGGCAGAAAACACTTCGGGTGTAAAGGTGGATGGGTGTCACGGTTCAAATGGCATTAGGGTGATTCTACTCCGAACCATCGCTTTAAATGACATAGTAATGAATCACAGTAGGCTATGTCTTCCACATAGCTTCTTCGCAGCAATGTGTCTTGGAAATAGTGGTTACTGTTCCTGAGTCGCTGCAATATATGATGCTTTTACTGTATCACACAGGCCCCTGTTCATGATGAGGCATCAGGTACTACATTGCTGGTACAATATCACCTGACAATTGTGGAGCATGAGCTCCCCTTCTGGGCACGGATGGATTTGAGGTCAACTGTGCTGCATTAGTATATGCTGTGCTGTGCTGTGCCCCTGCTGTACTTTGCCAGTTTAAACTGTGCTGTGCTGCTCTTTGCTGTAATGTACTGTGATGTGCTGTGCTACTGTACTGTGCTGATATGTACTGTGCTGTTCTGTGTTGTGCTCTTCTCTGTATACGTTGTGGCGGACTGTTTTTCATCACTCCAGGCTAGTGTGGATGGAACACGCACGCACACACACACACACACACACGCACACACACACACACACACACACACACACACACACACACACACACACTCACACACACACACACACACACACTCTCTCTCTCTCTCTCTCTCTCTCTCTCTCTCTCTCTCTCTCTCTCTCTCTCTCTCTCTCTCTCTCTCTCTCTCTCTCGATCTCAGCTTCTCCCTGGCCTGCTTTCCCTCTCATCCTTCTCATCCCTGTCTCATGGGTCTTCTGCCTTGGTACAGTATGTATTACCCTCCTGCTATCCCTGCCGCATTGTAGACTGATCCTCCTCCCCTTCCGTCTCCTCCATTCTCCCTACCTTGCTTCTGGCCCTCCTGCTATGTCCCTTGTAGTCATACAGCCAAACCCCCCTTTTCTACCCTCCTCTAACTCTGCCTTTCTCCTGGGCCTCTTGCCATGGTATTCATCCATTGTGCCTGCCCCACTCTCCCTGAGCTGCACCCTCCCCTCTCTTCCCCTCCGCTTCCCTGTCCTTCCCTCTCCATGGCTTTCTCCTGGGCCTCCTGCCATGGTATCCATCCCTGGTGCCCCACTATCCCTGGACTGACCCTCCCCGTCCCCCTCCTGCCCTCTCCTCCGCGCCCATCTCCTCCCCTCTCCTCTGCTTTCTCCTGGGCCTCCTGCCATCATATCCATCCCTGGTGCCCCACTATCCCTGGACTGACTGACCCTCCCCTTCCCTCTCCTCCTCTCTCCTCCGCTCCTCTCTCCTCCCCTCTACACGGCTCTCTCCTGGGCCTCCTGCCATGGTATCTGTGCCAGTGTTGGCCCTGAGGCGTAGAGATGGGACTCTCTGTCTGGGCACTGGGCAGGCTGATGCTCCACTGAGATGGGCTTCACGTCACCCCTCTTTATGGTGACTCTCTTACACACGCACACACACACACACACGCATACAAACACACGTACACACACGCACGCACACACACAAGCATGCCCACACGCACGCACTCTGTCTCTCTCTCTCTCTCTCTCTCTCTCTCACACACACACACACACACACACACACACACACACACACACACACACACACACACACACACACACACACACACACACACACACACACACACACACACACACACACACACACACACACACCTCTTTTCTCACCTCTCAAACTGAACCCCTGACCATTAAATGCTCCTGAAGTAGCATATCAGCATTAAACTCGAAATGGTGGACTTCTGTAATCAGAATTTTTTAAGTGGAATTGGAACCAGCTCAAACATGAAGAGAGAATCATAACTCTTCCATTTCTTTTCTCTTGTGTATGTTTGTGCTTGTGCTTTTCTTTCTCTTTTTTGTTCATTCTTTGTGCTTTCCTCTACTGTGTCTTGCATTACCAAAGTGTGACTATTGCATTATTAATGTTTACTCCTGCTGCCATGAATGCGTGTGAGTGAATAAGGACCATGAGAGAGAAACATGAGCCGCTATGCTGCTGCATTCCTCTCACCAGGTGAGAACATCACCTCCATATCATACGTCGAAAGCCTTTTTCTGTCATTTTGTTTCTCCCTTTCTCTCAATTCTTGTTTCTCTCTGTTTCTTTTCCTTTTTGTATTGTCTTTCTTTCTTTCTTTTCCATGTTCATCTCTCTGTCTCTCACTTCTTTCTATTACTCTTTGTCGTGATGAAGGCACTGCTGTGACGGTATTGGCAGGCATGAAATCTGGAGAACATTGGCTTGGTGGATTCGCTCGAGTGGTATCATGCTCTCTCTCTCTCTCTCTGTTGATTTTATCAATGATGTACTTTCTGCTGACACACCGGATGGTCCAGATCACGCATAAATTAACAGGAGAATTCTTTTTTGGAGAATGTTGATTCTTGCTTGCCTTAACAAAGAAATATCCCACACCAACTGAGCTGTTCTTCATTCACAAGTTATCCAATGCTCTTTGTTTATTGGCAATCATTTCTTGCTTCACCCATTGTATTGACAGTTGCATGCTCTCTTGACAAAATCTTCTCTCCCCAAATTAGTCTATTTCCAATTTGCACCAGTGTGTGTGTGTGTGTGTGTGTGTGTGTGTGTGTGTGTGTGTGTGTGTGTGTGTGTGTGTGTGTGTGTGTGTGTGTGTGTGTGTGTGTGTGTGTGTGTGTGTGTGTGTGTGTGTGTGTGTGTGTGTGGTGAACTCTTAAAGTAGCAAATGCACTCTAGAAGGTGTTATATCGCCTCTTTAAGAGTTGAATTAACACAGCATTTCTCACTGTGGTGTGCATGCTTGCGTTCATGTGTAAGAGTCTGTGCATCTGTATATGTGTGAGTCACACACACACTTGGAACATACAGGTCTTAAATAGCACCTTTTCCCTGTACATCAGTATTTTTATGTTCAAAAGAAGCTTTTCTCATCTTCAACCACTATAGCGCCAACCATATAGGTCTACGTATGCTGCTCTTTCAGGCCAAATACTTTCTCTTTCTCTTCAAAAGATGCATTTCATTTGTCGATAGAGCACTCAGACATGGGCCTGTGTTGCTCTTGGTAAAGTGGCCCTCAGCTGCAGGGTGTTGAGTCAGAGTCTCTACATTCTCCACCTGCATCACAACCACAGAAAGATATAATGCATGCAGCACTTTGCAAAGCCCATAGCTATTTCTGCACAATACCGTATATAGTTTTATTTGTCCAATAACACAATACAATACAAGTTGTAACACACAGTTAAAACTATGTTTCTACAATGACCTCCTGCTATTCCGCATCAGACATAAGACCTCCAGTTATTCCCTATCAGTTAGGCCTATGGCAGACAAATAGCTTCAGGTCCTTTGGAGACATGGACTTAAGGTGTGTTATTCTCTCTCTCTCTCTCTCTCTCTCTCTCTCTCTCTCTCTCTCTCTCTCTCTCTCTCTCGCTCTCTCTCTCTCGCTCTCTCTCTGTCTTTGCAAATGCACTTCTTCGTCTGAAATCATGCCTGAAAATCAGTACTACACAGTACATTGTATTTTGTGAAAGTTTAGCATCCAGACATAAACAGTGCTGTAAAGTAATTGGCAGAAAGTCAACATATATCAGGTGGATAGATCTGTTGTCTTACATATGACATAGGCCTACTGGATATGGACAATACTGGTGTCTAAAATGCGTATTTCATATGTGCACAATTCAGCAATACAATCAATACAATTTCACAATGCAATCTGAGCAAAATACTGTTTAAAACAAAGCGTTCATACCAAGTGCTGTACCGTATGAAGTAACCCAGAATGTTTCCTCTCACTGCTGATGAAACTACTGTAGTGTAGCCTAATAGGCAGTATTGGCTACACTAAAATGCCTTTTAAAGTATTTCAGCACAGAGCTCATCACAATACTGTATCAGGCACAGGATGATTTTTCAGCGGGCACTGAGGGTTTCTCTGGCACAGGGAGGGCAAATCCATTTATGTTTTATGAGAACACAAATGTGTTTTGCGGGCATCCCTTGTTTTCCCTAATCGAGGCACCGTGCTCCATAATTGCAGCTGCTCGAATTGTACTGTGATGAAAATGGTGTAAGTGTGTGAGCTGTCAAGCTGTCTTTGTAGCTTAGCCATGAACAGTCTGCAGCCCTGGGAACAGCACTCAGGAGTAGTGCGCTAGCACCATTTAGAATACAAGAAGGAATTGGATCAAATTGTCTGTCCTGTGTGTGTGTGTGTGTGTGTGTGTGTGTGTGTGTGTGTGTGTGTGTGTGTGTGTGTGTGTGTGTGTGTGTGTGTGTGTGTGTGTGTGTGTGTGTGTGTGTGTGTGTGTGCGTGTGTGCGCGTGTGCGTGTGTGTGTGCGTGTTCGTGTACGTGCGCGTGTGCGTGCATATTTGTGTAGTGATGTATGTACTAGTGCAGAAATGTCCAGAATCCATGCTGACCATTCACAAATGTTACCTTTTTCATGAATCCTTACAACCACCACCAAAGTATTCATTATGACTGGGAATATTTCTTTTTCATACAAGGTGGTTCTTATCCATGTCCGCCCTTTTGAATTTCCAGAAATACACATTTTTAGCAGCAAAACTTACTGTACTTTGGTCATACTAGTAAATATTAATATATCTATGAAAGGATATTATTTGGCAATAGGCAGCACTGTCTCAATGAGCAGCAGAGCTGCAATACCTGGACAACACGCTGATTTGAAAATGTGCATGCATTTGTGAGTGTTTGTGTAAGAAGCGCTTCGTCTTTGTGTGGCATGTCATTGTGTACTGAAAGCAATATATGTTTGGAATATGTGCTTTTACTTGGGAGAGACAGAAGCTGAACATTGATTCCACAGGAGACTAACTCCTCTCCTCTCCTCTTTCATACCTTTATCAGTGTGGGATTGAAGGGGCAGTTTTCTGCTTTTGTTTCCATAGTAAGTGAAAAGGATTCCAAATATAAAATATCAATGGCTTCCTGATAGAGCTGTGACTGACAGGGTAATGTCTGTGTGTTTGTCTTCTGAGCAGGGTAAAGGACTGTTTCTCTTCTATCTTTCTTGCATCTCTGGAACAGTATTGTCATTTTAGACAGAAAGATGTTTACTAACTGTCAACACACACCACGAGCATGTGGGGAAGAGTGTGTGAACCGTTTGTGTCATCTTCCAAGTGTCAAAATTTCCCTTCTGCGAACAATCCCTCAAACCACCTGGGCCTCGTTTCCAGATAACGATGGTCCTTAGCCTTACGTGTGTTGTTAACCAGTGATCCTACGAATGTTCTTAGATTTCCTACGACTGTTTCCCAAAGACACTCGTACATGAACGCGCGTGCACAGCCTCTAAGATCATTCGTAGCGTCGCTCTTAAGGATCGCTGTCCACATAGGTGGTGCTGAAGTGTCCTCGGAGTGAACTGCGCCGTCATCTGCTGCTAAACCATTTACAAAATGTAAGGCGTGTGTCAGTATCAAAAGTTTCATTCTATAAGGGTGGGACTACATTTGTAGCAGTTTGCAACTATCGACAGGAGTTATTGTTGGCAAATGAAATAAAATGCACACACACAATGAAATCATGCAAAACTCCCAACTGACGGTAATAACCATGAGCTACGCCGTTAAGTAAGGGTTAACGTTCGGCGAGAAGGTCGCTACCGTGGAATAGCAGCACGACAGAGAGAATCTTTAGACCCCGACGCGGAGCGGAGGGGTCTTGTTCTCTCTGAAGTGCTGCTATTCCACAAAGCGACCGACTCGCCGAAAGTTAACCCGCTTATTATATGGATATACTTAAATGATTCACACATGGCGGGGACATTTCTTTAGACCTATTTAGGGGCCAAGCAGCGAAGCCTGGCGAGAAAGGCCCCCCTAGTGTTTTAGTTCCCTCATTGATCCAGTCAAACTTCTTATCCCTACTGCAAGTCTAGGGAGCCCATAGTACCGATTAGGAAAGTTTATGAAATTGGCACACATTTTTTTTTTTTTTCGAGGGCAGATCAACATTACCAGCTGCGATTTATAGGTCCCCAGCCCCCCCAACCCAGACGCTCTAGCGCCACCAGCAGTGGGGTTCAAAGTTTGCAGGTACATTTTGCTTGTAACTTTTGAAAACCGATGGTCCAATTTTCAAAAATCCTTTGTATCCCTGGAAAATCCTTGGCCCAGGACAAATCGAGAACTAGTGTATGATATGTACCCTGCGTGTTACAGTT